>NC_091172.1:6177315-6352315 GCF_040958095.1 Procambarus clarkii
GCTTCGAAATAATAAAATTAATAAATCATTTAATCAATGGTCATTTAACAGATGATGAGATTATACAAAATGTTACTGGCACTGTTGACGTTCCCAGCACCAGCACAGCCGTACCCAGCACCAGCACAGCCGTACCCAGCACCAGCACAGCCGTACCCAGCACCAGCACAGCCGTACCCAGCACCAGCACAGCCGTACCCAGCACCAGCACAGCCGTACCCAGCACCAGCACAGCCGTACCCAGCACCAGCACAGCCGTACCCAGCACCAGCACAGCCGTACCCAGCACCAGCACAGCCGTACCCAGCACGAGAACAGCCGTACCCAGCACCAGCACAGCCGTACCCAGCACCAGCACAGCCGTACCCAGCACCAGCACAGCCGTACCCAGCACCAGCACAGCTGTACCCAGCACCAGCACAAAAGCAGCTGAAGCCAACACAGCAGCAGCGAGCACCAGCAAAGCTGATGCAAACATCTAAAAACATCGTGTGTGAAGTGAACAATTAGAATAAGTGTTAAATTCAAGTGTGTACATAGTGTTAAAATTAAAATTGCAATAATTCTAATGTACAATAGTTTTCAAGAACTGTATTGTAGTACTCAACATACAGCAAAACCACTTTTAATAATACAGTACCAACGGCTTAATGCACTACAGTACCTATTTACTGTAGAGCATTCACAACTTCACAAAACTTCAAGATGGACATAACTCCAACAATAAGGTAAATACATGAATTACAGAATTTTTAGTAGAGTAGTAAAATATAGGTACAGTAAGTAATATGATACAATGCATTTTTATTGTGTACAAGAAAAAAAAAGACACTGACGCAAACGCCTCTTGAAGGTCACCTCTTGCAACGAATCCAACGCTCCAACGAACTGGGGGTGGTCCCATATAGTACGTTGAATCGAGGTTGTACTGTATAGTGGATTTTTTATTTTTTGTCATTTTTCATTTCTTTTTTTAATGTTCTTATTTTTCAGTGATGGGAACATCAAATCATTTGATGTTCACAATTTTCTGATGGGAACATCAGATCATTTGGGAATGCATCAGACGAGGGAGTGGGGGATGGTGGGGAGGACGAGGGGACAGGGTAGGGGGTAATGGTGGGGAGGACGAGGGGACGGGGGAGTTGGGGATGGTGGAGACGAGGGGACAGGAGAGTTGGGGATGGTGGAGACGAGGGGATGGGGGAGGGAAGAATGGTAGGGAGGACAAGGGGATGGGGGAGGGAAGAATGGTAGGGAGGACAAGGGGATGGGGGGAGTGAGGAGTACAATGGGACAGTAGAGTGGGGAATGGTGGGGAGGACGAGGGGTCGGGGAGAGGAGAATGGCGGGGAGGACATGGGAACGGGGAAGTGGGGACTGGTTGGGAGGATGAAAGGGATGGCGGAGGGGAGGAATGGTGGGTAGGACTGGGGGACAGGGAAAGGTTGCTGTGGCTCAGCAACGCATGTGCGTTGCTGAGCCTTAGCCATGCGTGGCCGGGTACAGCTAGTGATTTAATAAAAATGTTTGTTTTCTCTCAAAGCATTAATTTAAGCTATATATATTTTGTTAAGTGTGTGTAGATATTCAAGTTACAACTGATATTTTTCTTTAAATAATATATACATTGTATTTCAAAACAGGCTTCGTTCACAAATTCGAATTCAGGATGGGCGAGCAAAGCCAATTGATCTGCTTGCTCAGTATGTAAGTTCAGAGGGTGATGTGTCAGCAGTGGACATGCACGAGCCATATACTCATTTGACAGGCCTCACGCTGATGGATCTAGAAGACCTTTTGGAGGATATTAAAGTATACATGCAATTAGAAAAGGAGGTAAGGTAATTTTCTTATTACAGTACTGTATATGATTATAGAACTGATTTGTGTTTACCATTACTGTGAGTGTGACAGTAATTTTGGATACTGTATTATGCTGTACATAAATAGAAAGCAGGGAAACAATTTGTATCAGCTGTTGTTTGATTACTGAATTATGCTACCATGTCTATTTGGTGAGCCCCCAAATTGGCTCCCTGAATCTCAGTTAGAACCTGGTCCTCCCACAGAGGCACAGGGAGTGAGTGACAATTTGCCACACCAATGGGAAAAATCCAGAAAGTCAGCAAAGCATTGCAGACAACTGGAGGGTGCATAGAAAACGAAGCCTGGAAATGCCCAAACAACTCGACAAACAATTCACACAGAGCAAGGGATTCGGTCAGACTAGCTTGAAACTCCTTAGTACTAATTGCCACCACCAGGCGGCCTGGCCTCTACACTTGGCTAACTCCCCATCTCGGTTCTGTTGCTGATGTTTAGATTTCTACCTGCAATGTTTCAGTATGCTTGCCTGGTGGGAAGGCCATGGTTTGCATGTGCTCACAGTTTTCTTCCCTGGGTGCTTGCTAGTGGTATTCTTCCACTGACAGAGTTATCTTGTCTGGTGTGCTAAGGAGTTTGCCCCAGGCTGGGGGCAATCTGTAGGTTGCGCTAAGGCACACTGGGATTCGCATGCTTGTTTATGTGGTGCACCACAGTCACCACTTCTAGCCTGGTTGTTTTAGCTGCTTTGGTGTCTGTGAGCAGCCCGAGTGACTGTGGTTTCTTCTTGGTTAACAGCTTTCAGGCAGTGGTAATTCTATTGCAGGTTTCTGGTGTAATTACCTATTTGGTAATTTCACCAGAGATCTGCAATTATGGGCCATTATGGATCGGTCCGTCAAGCACTGCTCACCGAGTGCAAACTTGATGCATGTTTGTCGCATATGCTATTTGAGAGTGATCATTCTTTCTGCCTCTGCCATGCTGCCTGCTGGTTCAATGACCCAGAGTCCAGAGTTAGGTTTGCTTGAGTTGTTAGGTGTTTGCAACATATTTATTGTCTGGATGATCTATAGTTGGCTCCTATAGTGTTTAGGGACCCAGAATTGGTGGTGTTGTGATCTCCACCTGGATTAAGTCCATGACTCCTCCTCTTCCTTCCTTGCAGGATTGGTTTTTACATGATTTACCTGAGGGCCACTACAACTTGTGGCCTTGATCAGGATGTTGCTGGTGGCTTGTTGAAGGATCCCTCATTTGCCTTGATAATTTTCCAGTTTGATTTTGAAATTCAAAATAGACTTGGCATTTCCTGCTGCAGCAGTATGCAGTTCCATGAATTTATAATCTTGTGGGTGAAAAAGCATTTCCTTTTCTCAGTCCTGCATTGTGGTTTGTCGAGCTTGAAACCATTGCTCCTTGTTTGTGTCTCTAGACCTCGTGAAGAAATTTCACGTTCAACATCCACCAAACTGTTCAGTATTTTAAAAGTTTCAATGAGATCTGCCCTTTCATGCCTGGTTTGCAGTGTTGTTAGCCCTTTAGCCCTGAATCATTCCTGATACGAAAGGTGACTTAACTCTGGAATGATTTATATTTAATGCTGGTTTGTCAAGCATTAGTTCTTTCCTACCTGGTTTTAGCTCTGAAGTGTCTGAGAGTTTTATAGTCAGATCAGGGTTTAGCTCAGCGTGTAGCTAAGCCTTCTTTTATGGGTGGTCCCATCCACGTCAATAGTAGAAGCAGTTGAGCCTTCTGGTTTTGCCGGGGTTTCAGGGCATTCGCTTTTACAACTACACCCTCCCACTCTAGACCTTCTCCTTGGAAAGATGCCTTTCTGTTACTTGGGTTGTGTAAGGATTTTGACTCTGCCTCAGATCCTCCATTGCAGGCTTCCAAGGAGGGTCTGCAGATGCTTGTTCCTTCTGTACTTACCTAATTGTGCTTGCGGGGGTTGAGCTCTGGCTCTTTGGTCCCTCCTCTCAACTGTCAATCAACTAAAGTACAGGTTCCTGAGCCTACTGGGCTCTATCATATCTACACTTGAAACTGTGTATGGAGTCAGCCTCCACCACATCACTTCCTAATGCATTACATTTGTCTACTACTCTGACACTGAAAAAATTCTTTCTAATGTCTCTATGGCTCATTTGGGCACTCAATTTTCACCTGTGTTCCCTAGTGCGTGTGCTCCTTGTGGTAAATAGTTTGTCTTTGTCTACCTTATCAATTCCTCTGAGAATCTTGTATGTGGTGATCATGTCCCCTCTAACTCTTCTGTCTCCCAGTGACGACAGTTCGGGTACTAGTCTGGTGGCAAACCTTTGAACCTTTTCCAGTTTAGTCTTATCCTTGACTAGATATGGACTCCATGCTGGAGCCGCATACTCCAGGATTGGTCTGACATATGTGGTATATAATGTTCTGAAAGATTCCTTACACAAGTTTTTAAAGGCTGTTATTATGTTAGCCAACCTGGCATATGCTGCTGATGTTATCCTCTTGATATGAGCTTCAGGGGACAGGTCTGGCGTGATATCAACCCCCAGGTCTTTCTGTCTCTCTCTGACTCTTGAAGTATTTCATCTCCCAAATGATACCTTGTATCTGGTCTCCTGCTAACTACACCTATCTAAATTACATTGCATTTGCTTGGGGTTAAACTCTAACAACCATTTGTTCAACCATTCCTGCAGCTTGTCCAGGTCTTTTTGAAGCCTCAAGCTGTCCTTTTCTGTCTTATCCTTCTCATAATTTTGGTGTCAGCAAACGTTGAGAGGAATGAGTCTATACCCTCTGGGAGATCATTTACGAATATCAGAAACAGGATAGGTCCGAGTACAGAGCCCTGTGGGACTCCATTGGTGACATCACATCAATCTGAGGTCTCATCCCTCACTGTAACTCTCTACTTCCCATAGCTTAGGTACTCCCTTATCCATTGGAGCACTCTACCAGTTACTCCTGCCTGTTTCTCCAGTTTATGCGCCTTTTATTGGGTACTGTGTCAAAGGCTTTCTGACAGTCCAAAAAAATGCAGTCCGCCCATTCTTCTCTTTCATGCTTAATCTTTGTCACCTGATTGTAGTATTTTATTAAGCCTGTAAGGCAAGATTTACCCTCCTTGAACCCATGTCGATGGGTTGTCACGATCTCCCTTCTCTCCAGATATGTTACTAGGTTTTTTCTCAGGATCTTCTCCATCACCCTGCATGATATACAAGTTATGGACACTGGCCTGTAGTTCAGTGCCTTTTGTCTGTCATCCTTTCTGGGGGGAGCCCCGTCGGCTCCCCGGAGCTATCCAGGCTGAATGGATATGTATAACTTTCTGGCATCAGTCAAAGTGCTAGGAGTTCTTGCCTACCGGGGACCACGAGCCAGAACCTGGCCCCCTCAGAGAGGCACGAGGAGCAATGGCTTATAGAAACCCCTTTGTGATTGGAAGCATTCTATGTCTGCCATCGACCGGGACAGGCACCCAGAAAGGTAGGCGCCCCAAAACAAACCCCTTTTCCGGTGAAATTATTGCTACCGAAAGCCGAACGAGTGGACAAAACTCCCCAAACAAAATTATCAAACTAGCATGACGTCATCGCGTCGCCGCGCCACCGTCTGCGCAACACCCCCCCCCCCCCCCGAGAGGGGGAAGGGGGAGCCCCAGACCCTCTACGCTGGCGATCCAACTGGCAGTTCTTGGCTGATGGGATTACTGGCTGGTCGAGTGCCTCTGGCTCCAGTTTTTGTTTCAGTTCTATGCCTTGTGGTGTGGACTGTCTCTACCGGTGGGGTGTGAGCCAGGAGTAAGATTCCATGGTACTCGGGCTGCATGTGCCTAGGGCAATCTTCCCTAGGTGCCCTGTAAGTACTGCCTTTGGGGCTTGGGGCCACCTTCCACAAGTCACCTTGGGTTCTGCCTCCGCTGTGTCCTTTACTGCTCGGTACTGGGCCGCCCTTGGAGTCGGCTGGGGTTTTGTTTCCCTGGTTTGTCTCTGGGTAGGTGGTAGTTTTCGTCACTGGTAGGGGTGCGGGGTACTGCACAACTAGTTTTCATCATTAATAGCGGCCGGCTCTGTTCCGCCTGGGTACGATGTCCTCTTGCGGGGTTTTTCTTTTGTTTTTGTTTTTGCCTGGTGGGGGGTCTGCCTTTACTATGGTCCCCCTTTCCTGTTCTAGGTGAATTTCTTTCGAATTCTTCTGTTGGCGGTACTCCCCGCTTGGCCCCCGTGAGTGGACACGTCCCGGGGGTTCAGCTTTAGGAGTTCATTGGTAGATTTGGGCGCCGGTTCGCGGTACCCTGCCTGGGCTTCCCTTAGCGTGTACCAAAGGCTAAGAGCCCTGGGAAACCCCACGGGGGCTCCGTGGTCCTCTAGGTGTGTCCCTGGAGTCCCCCTCACGTCCTGCGAGTTTGACGGTTGATCTGTCCCCTAGTCTCAGGGTGATGCTTACCGGTTGTGCCTCCGCCATGGTGCCTGTTGGGTCCTTGTTCTTGTGACCTGGAGTTGTCCGATGATTGTTGTCGGTACGCGCTCCTTCACCCAGGCCACTAGTCTTGATAATCGGGTGCAGGCGGCTGCGGCGTTGCTTGCTGGGTGTGTGTTGCTGCAACGCTCTTGGTTTGCGGCCCCGGATGCCCCGAGGCTGCCCCGTTTTGGTGGTTGGGGTCTGGACTTTGGGGTGGGGGTTGCTTCGGCTCTGGCTCCTAACGCTTCTTGTTCCTCCCCTTCTGTTCTACTCACTTCCTCCCTTGCTTCCTGCTCCGAACCATAGGCGGGTTTCGGGGTTGGGGCGGGGTCTGGTTGGGTTGAGACTCGGGCGGTTTCAGGGGTTTTCCTCTTCCGGGGTGGCAGCGGAAGCATTCGAGTTGGTTCCTCCAGCCATGCTGTATGGGTCTGACCAGTGGGCTCCCTTCATTAGTGTTTGCACGGCTGCCCCGGCTTTTCCTTGTTAACACTTTCGCGCGCCCGGCGAAGGTAAAAAAAAAAAAGCGGTATGTGCGCGCAGCGTTTTTGTAGCTTAAGCGTAAAAACAAAAATGTGTATACTCTTTTTACTCTCCTGACCTTAGTTCTCGAGCTACGTATTTCATTTTGGTACCAACGTGTTCGCAATAAAATTCTCTAGAAGAACATCAGTAAAAAAAGTCACGAAACGTATAGGGATACCAGCACCAAATAAATAACTACGAAGATGACTCGCCATGAGCGCCCAACAGCAACAAAATGTTTTTAACTCTTGGGCTTGTTATCACCTCCACACTTGTCCTACAGCGTTAATTTTGGTATCAATGGACTCGCAATGAAATTCCCAACACGGTGATATGAATATAAACGTAGAATAATGGTCGCGGCCCACCCGCAAGAGTGTGGGAAGTGGTGAAATTGTTACCCGGTATCGGTGACGGGACGACACATGTGCGATACGGCACTTTGAAAGTTTATACTTATTTCACTGTCCTGACATTATTATTCTATGTATGTCATTCATTTTTGTGTCAATGTGTTAGCAATAGAATGTTCTATGAGCCCGTAGGTAAAAAAGATCAACAAAGCGTAAGATAGAATAGCGCCAAATATAAAACAACGCTGGAACATATCAGTGAGCGTCAAACACACACGAAATGTTTTTACTTTTGTTATGTTTGCCAAGGTTATACTTGTTGCACACAGTTATTTTTGGTTGTACATTGATCGGAATAAAATTCCCTAAACAGACATATGCATATAATACATGATATGGGGGAAGCATTACCAGTATAAACGGCTAAAGTCACCCATCTGCAACCCGTTTGGGGCACTCATGCAGACACACGCTACACCCCAAAAAAAATAATCTTTGAAGGTTCGAGTCTACTTATGGCAGTTTATGTGATACAGTGTTCATTCTGGTATCAAAATACAAAATACATTACCAGTATAAACGGCTAAAGTCACCCATCTGCAACCCGTTTGGGACACTCATGCAGACACACGCTACACCCAAAAAAGAATCTATGAAGGTTCGAGTCTACTTATGGCAGTTTATGTGATACAGTGTTCATTCTGGTATCAAAATACTCGTTTCAGTTTGTAGTTCATGCGATTTTCAGAATCAACTGAATCGCTGGAGGTTCAACATTTGAGTCAGAGTCAGAGTCATCTGACAAAACCGTCTCGTCAAATGGCAGTGTGCCAGACATCTCTGGTTCTGATTCGGTTGCTGCTTCAGCTTGAGGTGTTGAAGTGAACAAAGGCCGCCTCACACCAGATGGTCCAGGAGTTTGCATGGCGTCAGCATAGGTAGGACCTGTGTCATCATTTATGTCTGGAGCGTGCCGCAAGTGTTGAGATACTGTTGCTGTTTGAGGCCAATCTTCCGGGTCACAGCACAATAGGGCCCAAATTGCCACCTCGTGGAACTGTAGCAATGTTAGCTTTTTTTGATCAGTTGTGTTGTATTTGTACAAAACAAAGGCATTATGCAAAGCCATTTGCAGGAAATAAAACGTTATCTTTTAGGTCCACTTGTGAGTTTTCCTGGTAAAATGGTAATACCATTTGATCGAAGTGGTCCACACCTTTCATGAACTTATTGTACCATGCAGCCTAGTGGTGAGAAAGAGAGCCTCATGGCGCACAGTTTGAAACAAACCCAAAGTAAATCGGATTAAAATTGAATTTTATACAAATATTTTTTTCAGGACATTTTATGTCCACATCGCGGAAGCGGGTAGGCGAAACAGGACTCCAGGTGATGTCCTGATCCACACAACGTGTTAAGCTGCGGCTTTGGGGGTGCGGCTCGGCCCTGGGTCATGCCGTAGAGGTTCCCGGGGTTAGGGAGGGGTTGCCTGGGGGGCCTCGGCCCCGTTTGCCACTCTTGGGTCCTTGTACCTTTGGTGTGGGGCTGGCAGTTCCTCAGTGGGGTTGTTCCTTCCCTCTGTGTTCCTGTTGTTTTCGGGTATACCCCTCCCTGGGTTTCGGTTCCGTGTTCCTTCGGGTTCGTCGGTCCCGTCGTTCCTGGGGGTGTGTTTCACCCCCTTTTTCCTTACTCTTTTCGCTCTTATGTCGCGATGCTGTTCACAAAAGAAAGAAAAAAAAAGTGTTCAGGTAAGGTGCATCCATACAAGGTGTGAAACAACATCGATGGATTTCTATATTGACCTAGTACATGCCTAAACCGCTTTGTATCGTTGTCCCTGCGTGTTCATTGGTCAGGGGTGCTTTGTCATGGTTCTCGTTGGTTTGCGAGTCTCTTCGTACCTTCCAATATTATTGGAACGTCTGTTGATTTTCGATGTGGTTTCCATCGGGTCTTTTGTTGGCCTTGTTGGTTTCCTTCCATCATCTGTTTTCTTTCGCTTCGTTTTCGCCTTGTTTTCGCGTCGTCTCTACTTCCAGTTTCGGCGTTCTTTGTCTTCGTTCCGCACGCCTTCCTGGTGTTTGTACGATGTCTTTACGTTGTGTGTACGATTTGTGTCCGCCTTGTGTACGAGCCACGCCTCCCGGTGGACGGGTGCGTTTCGTACCTCATGTGCTGGGGCCGCTGTGTGCGTTTTGTTTGCGGGCGGTATGCTCGTTTCTCGTGGTTTTCTACGGCTTCTTGCTCGTTTCTCCCTCCATTCGTGGCCCTCTGGATGCTGAGGGTGTTTTGAATTATATCTGGGGGTGTCACTTTGTTCTCCCTCTGTACTGCTTCGTCTTCTGTAGGGCGCGCACCTCTGGCCGTATTCTCCTTCAACCTCGCATTTTATTCAGGTAAGGGTACATACTATGCCTACTGCCTCGAGTATGCATGGCTTTCGGGCACACCTTTAGCGCTGCTCCTGGTATGATACTTGGCTCGCCTGTGTTGTGGCACGGTCGTGTGTCTGCTCTGCAGGTGAGGTTGTCTTGTCTGGAGCTTCTGTCGGCCTAGTGCTGGTTCTCACTTTTGGTGGGGTGCTTGCCTAGTCGTGCTTGCGGGGGTTGACTCTGGCTCTTGGGCCCCGCTTCTCCTGTCAGTTGACGATTGTGCAGTTTCCTGAGCCTTCTGGGCTCTGTCTTCACGTTTGCTCCTGTGGGTGGCGTCTGTCTCCTCCACATGGCTTTTTGGTGCTTTTCGCTTCCTTTCCCCTCTGACATTAATCAGGTTCTTTTAGTGTCTGTGGCTCCTTTGGGTCCTCACTACCTCCTGTGTCCCCTTGTGTGTACAAACATACGGACATAAGTACAGTGGACCTGCGGAGGACCTATTGGCCCGTGCGAGGTAGCTTCTGTTTCTTACCATCCATTCCCACTCACATACATGTCCAACCCGCCCTTGCACCAATCATGGGGCCCCACCATCACGTTACATGGCATTGGTTCCGCGAGCCACTCCGCCACCCTTGTTCACAGTTCCATCCTTGTTTACTCTTCCCCGCTTGGCGAGATTGCGTCAATGGCTCCTGACTGGGGTGTTTGGTGTGGTGTTTGGTCGCCTTGCATGTGTCTTTAGTGCCTTTTTTGTCCATCTTTTGTTCTTTGTTGTCCTGTGGGGCTCTGCCCCGCATTTTGGTGCTTTTGTTTTCGTTGTCGACCCCTGGGTTTTTTCCCTGTCTGGACACTTTCCTTGCCTATCTTCAGTGCCTGACTGCACCCTGCTGTCCGTAAGGTCCCTCAGGTATGTACGCGCTCCTCTACACATTTTGTGGTTGGTCGTGTACGTTACTTCCCGGCTGCTCCTTGGGCCGTATTCGTGGTTTCCTTACTTATTACCGTTTTTCCTCCTCATGCTACACTTTTTTGTGTCTGGGTCAGTGCTTCTTGGTTTTCCTGTTTGGTGCTCCGGTGGGCCTCTGTCCATGTTCCATGTCCTGCTTTTGGACTTTTCCGGTGTTCCGTTTTGGTACCGAGTTCCTGCGATTTCTGTGTGGTTTTCTGCAGGCTTCGGGTTGCGCTGTCTGTGGGGGGGGGGGTGGACTTTTCGGTCTGCCGCTCCTGCTTTCCTGGTTCCTTTTCTTGGAACCGGGTTTGCTGGGTTCCGGACTGGGTGTTTTTGCTTTCCTGCCGGTTCTCGTCCTCGGTAGTTATCCTCATGGATGCCTCGGGGATGCGTGTCTCATTCTTCCCTGCAAGAGCTGGGTATGTTGCTCCTTTGGGTTGCGTGGTTGCTGTTTTTAGCTTCGCGTTTTGTGAATGTGAACACAGGTCCCAAGTTATTGGGACCAGGTTATTGGTCTCCCACCTGCGTGTTTCGTCTCGGGGGGGGGAAGTGTGTGGTTTTCCTATCATTGCGAAGGGTCCTTCGGTCTTTGATAGGGTTGGCTTGTATTCCCTTCGGGGTTGTTCTGGGACCGTCGTCTGGGATTGTCCTGTCACCTCATGTTGGGTGGTGCTGGCAGAGCCGCGCCTGCTTGCGTTCAGTGTTGCGGTTCCTTCTGCTCCATTCCACTTGCTGTCCTGGGCGTTGTTCCCCTCTGGCCTGCTCTTGAGTTTTGGGGCCGTCCTGGTCGTTGGCCTGGGTGGTCTTTTTCTTCTCGTTTTGGTCTTTGTTTTGTCTCTGGTTTTGGTTGTTCAGTTAGGACGTGTGGTATCCGCCTCCCGGTTCCCTGTTTTACTTATCTTTGGGGAGGTAGCTCCGGGGAGCCGACGGGGCTCCCCCCAGAAAACCAGCGTTGAATGTAATGAAACGCCATTTTCTGGGTGAGTCCCCGGAGACTCCCCGGCATCCCGCCCTCCCTCCGGTCGGCGGCATTTTTCGCGTATTTGACATCCAGCCTAAGAACTGCCAGTTGGATCGCCAGCGTGGAGGGTCTGGGGCTCCCCCTTCCCCCTCTCGGGGAGGGGGGGGGGTTGCGCAGACGGTGGCGTGGCAACGTGATGACGTCATGCTAGTTTAATCATTTTGTTTGGGGAGTTTTGTCCACTCGTTCGGCTTTCGGTAGCAATAATTTCACCAGAATAGGGGTTTGTTTTGGGGCGCCCACCTTTCTGGGTGCCTGTCCCGGTTGATGGCAGACATAGAATGCTTCCAATCACAAAGGGGTTTCTATAGGCCATTGCTCCTCGTGCTTCTCTGAGGGGGCCAGGTTCTGGCTCATGGTCCCTGGTAGGCAAGAACTCCTAGCACTTTGACTGATGCCAGAAAGTTATACATATCCATTCAGCCTGGATAGCTCCGGGGAGCCTCCGGGACTCACCCAGAAAATGGCGTTTCATTACATTCAACGCTAGTTTTTTTAATATTGGGACTACATTAGCCGTCTTCAATATTTCTGGTAGGTCTCCCATTTCCAGTGACCTACTATATACTACGGAGAGTGGCAAGCAAAGCGCTCCTTCACACTCTTTCAATACCCATGGTGAGATTCCGTCTGGGCCAACAGCCTTTCTCACATCCAGATCCAACAGGTGCCTCTTGACCTCATCTCCTGTATTTTCAAACCCTTCCAAGGCTGCCTGGTTTACTGCCACCTCTCCTAGCGCAGTGACTTCTCCTTGTTCTATTGTAAAGACCTCCTGGAACCTTTTGTTGAGTTCTTCACACACCTCTTTGTCATTCTCTGTGTACCTGTCCATACCCGTTCTAAGTTTCATCACCTGTTCCTTCACTGCTGTTTTCCTCCTGATGTGACTGTGTAGTAGCTTTGGTTTAGTCTTGGCTTTATTAGCTATATCACTTTCATACTTTTTCTCAGCTTCTCTTCTCACACTAATATACTTGTTCCTGGTTCTCTGGTATCTATCTCCACTGTATGGTGTTCTGTTATTTCGGAAGTTCTTCCACGCTCTTTTGTTTAGTTCCTTTGCTTTCATACATGCCCTATTAAACCACGGATTCTTCTTTTGCTTCTCGTTTTTTTCCTGTCGGGTCGGGATAAACCTGCTTACTGCCTCCTGACACTTTTGGGTGACATAGTCCATCATGTCTTGTACGGACTTAGTTGTGAGTTCCGTGTCCCATGGTATATCCCCTAGGAATTTTCTCATCTCATAATTTCCCTTTTGGTACGCATCCCTTCGTTCCCAGTTCTTTTTTTGGGGGAGATAATTCCTAGCTCTACCAGGTACTCAAAGATCAATACACTGTATTGATCAAAGATCAAGAACACCTGATGGTAAGATAATTAATGTTTGAAAACCCTCAAGATATTGACATAATAGCATTGCAGCTCTGGAATCAAGATGATAAGCTGATAATTTTAAATGCCTACAGCACACCAGCAAGCAACACATGGACAAAGGAAGAACTGGATGACAAACGAGAGGGCCTCATAATGGTCATGAGAGTGATTACGGTGAGAGCTGACAAAGATAAATCTCGATTGATGGTACTGGGGGACTTCTACTTTAAGGCAATAGACTGGGAAGCCTACAAGGCAAGAACAGAGGACATTTGGACAGGCAGATTTGTAAACCTCATCTTGGAGACATTCATGTATCAACACATCAAGCAGGCCACAAGAATGAGGGAAGGGGATGTTCCATCAGTACTGGATCTGGTATTCACCAGGAAAGCAGGAAAGAAGTAGTAGTAGTATTTGACATCCAGTACCTTACCTTGAGGTTACTTTGAGGTGCTTCCGGGGCTTAGCGTCCCCGCGGCCCGGTCGTCGACCAGGCCTCCTGGTTGCTGGACTGATCAACCAGGCTGTTGGACGCGGCCGCTCGCAGCCTGACGTATGAGTCACAGCCTGGTTGATCAGGTATCCTTTGGAGGTGCTTATCCAGTTCTCTCTTGAACACTGTGAGGGGATTGCCAGTTATGCCCCTTATGTGTAGCGGAAGCGTGTTGAACAGTCTCGGGCCTCTGATGTTGATAGAGTTCTCTCTCAGAGTACCTGTTGCACCTCCGCTTTTCAACGGGGGTATTCTGCACATCTTGCCATGTCTTCTGGTCTCATGTGATGTTATTTCTGTGTGCAGGTTTGGGACCAGCCCCTCTAATATTTTCCACCTTCCTCCCTTGGGAAAGAGTGATCACATCCTCTTGGACATCAAATACGCTATGCAATATAATCTAGTAGAGAATGGGGACAGTGAAACAGTTGTTAAACTCGATATGAAGAGAGGATGCTATGGGGAACTTTGAAATTTTTTCTTGGGTATAATTGGACAGACTTGTTGCTAGGCAAGGAAGTAAATGAGATGTATGCCAAATTTTGCACAATATATGATGAAGCCACATAAACATTCATACCAAAACAGACATGCAGACCTGGGAAAGAGGGTTGGTTCAACAGAAAGAGGGCCAGAGATCAAAAGACACAAGCATTGAATCATTATAGAAAGAGGCCAAACCCCCAAACATACCAGCGATACAAAGCTGCAAGAAACTACTACACGTCAGTAAGGAGAGAGGCAGAAAGGAACTTTGAGAACGGTATAGCAGACAAATGTAAATCAGATCCAGGCCTTTTCTATAAATTCATTAATAGCAAGCTGCATGTAAAGGATAATATTCAGAGTTTGAAAATGGGGTACAGATACACGGAAAATGAAAAACAAATGTGTGAAACATTAAACGAAAAGTTCTGAAGTGTGTTTGTACAAAATGAGATCTTCAGAGAACCAGACACAATAAGAATTCCAGAGAACAACATAGAGCGTATAGAGGTGTCTAGAGATGAAGTGGAAAATATGCTAAAGGAGCTAAGTAAGAACAAAGCAGTTGGTCCAGATTGAGTTTCACCATGGGTTCTGAGAGAATCTGCATCTGAGCTCAGCATTCCACTTCACCTGATCTTTCAGGCATCCCTGTGTACAGGAATCGTAGCAGAAGTGTGGAAAAAGGCTAACATATTTCCAGTTTACAAAAGTGGCAGCAGGGAAGACCCCTCAATTATAGACCTGTATCACTGACAAGTGTAATAGTGAGAGTATTGGAAAAAATAATAAAAACTAAATGGGTAGAACACCTTGAGAGAAAGTTATTATATCAGACAGACAGTATGGTTTTCGATCTGGAAGATCCTGTGTATCGAATTTACTCAGTTTCTATGATCGAGCCACAGAGACTTTACAGGAAAGAGATGGTTGGGTTGACTGCATCTATCTAGACCTAAAAAAGGCTTTCGACAGAGTTCCACATTTCCAGAGCAAGAGGTTGCTCTGGAAACTGGAAAATATCGGAGGGGTGATAGGTAAGCTTCTAACTTGGATGAAAAATTTCCTGACTGATAGAAAAATGAGGGCAGTAATCAAAGGCAATGAATTGGACTGGAGAAATTTCACAAGTGGAGTACCACAGGGTTCAGTTCTTGCACCGGTGATTTTCATTGTCTACGTAAATGATCTATCAGTTGGTATACAGAATTATATGAACATGTTTGCTGATGATGCTAAGATAATAGAAGGATAAGAAACTTAGATGATTGTCATGCCCTTCAAGAAGACCTGGACAAAATAAGTATATGGAGCATCACTTGGCAAATGGAATTTAATGTGAATAAATGCCATGTTATGGAATGTGGAATAGGAGAATTTAGACCCCACACAACCTTTAAATTATGTGAGAAATCTTTAAAGAATTCTGATAAAGAAAGAGATCTAGGGGTGGTTCTAGATAGAAAACTATCACCTGAGGACCACATAAAGAATGTTGTGCGAGGAGCATATGCCACACACTTTCTAACTTCAGAATTGCTTTTAAATACATGGACGCGAAATATTAAAGAAATTGTTCACGACTTTTGTTAGGCCAAAGCTAGAATATGCAGCGGTTGTGTGGTGCCCATATCTTAAAAAGCGCACATCAACAAACTGGAAAAGGTGCAAAGACATGCTACTAAGTGGCTCCCAGAACTGAAGGGCAAGAGCTACAAGGAGAGGTTAGAGGCATTAAATATGCGAAAACTAGAAGACAGAAGAAAAAGAGGTGATATGATCACTACGTACAAAATAGTAACAGGAATTGGTAATATCGATAGGGAAGATTTCCAGATACCTGGAACTTCAAGAACAAGAGGTCATAGATTTAAACTAACTGAACAAAGATGCTGAAGAAATATAAGAAAATTCACTTTCGCAAACAGAGTGGTAGATGGTTGGAACATGTTAAGTGAGAAGGTGGTGGAGGCCAAAACCGTTAGTTGCTTCAAAGCGTTATATGACAAAGAGTGCTGGGTAGACGGGACACCACGAGCATAGCTCACATCCTGTAACTACACTTAGGTAATTTCTGTGATCACTCATTCCCAAGAGGGGTTCCAACTTCCCTTATATCTGACTCATTTAGGGTAAATATCAGATCCTCCATGTCCTCCATGTGGGTTGTCCAATATCCGGCCCGCCATGTGGGTCTCTGTTCTCCCAATCTATCTTCCTGTGGTTAAAGTCTCTCATAATTAGTAGTCTGGATCTGTACCTGCTAGCTACAGAAGCGGCTTTCTCTTTATTATATTGATGGTGGCCATGTTGTTTCTATCAATATTCCTGTCTGGGTCTTCTGTTGTTTGGTGGAGGGTTATATATGATTACTGCTATAATTTTTTGTCCTCCAATTGCTATGGTACCTGTTATGTAGTCACTGAAATCTTCACAGCCCTGTACAACCATCTCTTCAAAGTTCCAGCCTTTTCTTATCAGCAAAGCTTCACCTCCTCCTCCTCTCCCTTCTCTCTCTTTTTTCTCACTACATAGTAATCCTGTGGAAACACTGCATTTGTTATGGTTTTCGTTAGCTTTGTTTCTGTGAGTGCTATTATATCTGGGTTTTCTTCTAGTGCCCATTCTCTAAGTTCACTTGTTTTATTTGTAATCCCATCAATGTTAGAGTACTTTGCCTTGAAGCTCATTTTTTTATGTTCCCTTTCTTGTCTCCTTCTTGGTGAGCATTCTGCTGGTGGAGGAAACTGTTTAATGGGTGTGAAGATCTGTGCGGTGGTTAACATAGTCTCAGTGGATTCTGGGGTGGGGGTGGGGGGTTCAAGGGAAGGGGGACAGGTAGGGTATGGGGTAAGGAGGTAGGGAGGACATGGAGGATATGGGGTGAGGGGGGGATGAGAAGGGATAGTGAGGGGGTATGGGATGAAGGGAAAGAGGGGGATGGGGGGGGCAGGGAGAGGGGGACATGTGGGAATGGGGGAGGAGTCACAGGGCCGGAATGGGGTGGGAGGGGGAGGGAGGGCTGAGTGAGCATTTGAGTGGGGCCGGTACGGTGAGGGGTAGAGATTTTCTTATCCCCCTTCCCTGTATGAGTATGATTTGGGTTCGGCTCCTCCCCGGGTTTGGTTCCGGGCTCCTTTGGGTACCTCGGCTCTGTCTTTCCAGAGGTTTTCTACTTCCCGTATCTCCGTGAAGGTGGCTCGGGAAGCTCTTGCTGCATACCTCTTGCGAGACCCGGTTATGCCTCTGTGATGGATCCGTCCTCGTTTGAGTTCGGTTCTTCTTCCTGTTTTTGGGTGCATTTGGAGGTTCCGGAGTCTTCCTGGCTGGCAGACTGCCATATCTTGTCGTTGGGGGGACGTGGCATGGGTTCTGTCGGACTCGCATGCTTCATTGGTGGGAACTTCTACTTTTATGCAGAAGTTCATAACCTGGGGGCTGAGTTTGAGCACCTTAATTAATGCGTACTTGTTCGCTCCGGTGCTTTCTCGAGATGTTGGCCTTTTCCAGCTTCTCGTGCAGGTTCCCCTTCTTTCGGCTTCGTTGGTTGCGGAGGAGTTGCGCGCCTGTGGGCATTTGGCTTCGGTTTTATGTTTCTTTTCCCTTCTCGAGCTGTCTTCTGCCTGGCTAGAGGAGGATGTGGAAGCGTTGAGTGAAGGGCCTTCGTCTGGGGCACTGACTTCGGCAGCTAGGGCATCGGTCGCACTGTTGAAGCTCTTTGCGCCGATCCAGAAGGAAGCGGTGTCTCTTTTTTGCTTCTCGCCTCGCGTGCCATCAGGCTGTGCTCGCCCTCTCTTTGGAATCTGCTTGGGCCCTGGCTCTTAGGTTCTCTTCTCCGTTTTGTCCATTGCTGTTTGCAGAGACTGCGGTCTCTCAGTTTCTGCAAGCGGCTTCGTCTAGTTGTCGTCCTATGGCAGACTTGTTGATTCTTCGAGGCGGTTGTTCTCGGCAGTTTCGGAGGGGTCGTGCCAGGGTTCTGGGTTCTGCTGGTCGAGGTGGGCCATTGGTGCCAGTTTCTGAGCCATTGTTCCCTTCGGGGCCAGCGGGGTCTGGTTGCCCCGTTGACGGGTAGATAGGGGAAAGGCTCGCTCTGTTTGCTCACGCTTGGTCCCACGATTTATGGGCCTTTTCAGTCGTGTCATCTGGCCTGCGGTAGCGTTGGGCAACTCATCCTCCTTTGGGGGGTTCGTGGCTAAAAGGGCAGGTTTCTTCTCCTGTGCTTCGTCAAGTCATCTTGGAGTGGGTAAGCTTGGGCGTGGTCGAAACGACTCCGTCCTTCAGGTGGGTTTCCCGTCTGTTTGCAGTGCCGAAACGGGACTGTGCGGATCTGAGGTTCATTCTGGACTTGTTCCATCTGAACCCCTGGATTCCTTTCCCCTCCTTTTGGATGACTACTCTGTCTCAGGTCCGGCTTCTGTTGGAGCCGGGTGCCTGGATGGTGTCCCTGGACCTCAAGGACACCTATTGGCACGTTCCTATTCATCTGGGGTTCAGGGACTGGTTAGGTTTCGTGGTGGGGCGTCATGCTTATCGTTTTCGATGACTACTTCTTGGCTTGAATCTGGCACCTCGCGTTTTCACGCGTCTGACCCGGGTTGTGGTGACCCATCTGCGTCGTCTCTCGGCTTGGGCTTTGTGACCAGTGCTCACCAGGCCGGCCAGGGACGGTCCTTCGGTCGGGCTCACAGCTTGGTTCGGGAGTTCGCGGCAGTCTGGTTCGCGCTTCGGAGGGTTCGGGTCGCTCGGGGATCGACCATTCGCCTCCATTCAGACTGTACTCTAGTGGTTCATTGCCTGAACCACGGGGTTTTCTGGGGGGAGCCCCTACGGCTCCCTGGAGCTTATCGGGCTAATGTGTGTTATGTTAGACCGGGACATTAGCTATGGAGTTCAGACCTACCAGGGACCAGCGCCAGAACCTGGCCCCTTCAGAGAGGTTTCAGGGAGCAATGGCCCTGGAAAACCCCATATAGTTGGGGGTTTTCCTTATCTGCCATCGACCGGGGTTAGGCACCCAGAAAGGTAGGCGTAACAAAACAAACCCCACATGGTAAAAAACTACAACAAAAACCGAACAGAGAGGTAGAAAACTCCCTACAATCCCAAGGAAAACAATCAAACAATCAATTTACTGCCGCGCCGGTCGTCCGCGCAGCCCTCCCCTCCCCGGGAGGGGGAGGGGGGGGGGCCCCGGACCTCACCGCGCCGGCTGCCGTCAGTTCGCAAGCTAGTGTCAACCGGGATAGACGCTTCTCTGGCCTCAAATTCCTTGGCGGTGTTTGCCTCGTGTGGCGTTCTCTGCTGTTGTCGTGGTGTGCGGTGGCCAGGAGTACTTCATCAGTGCCGGGGCTGCATGCGTCTAGGGCTTCCTTCCCTAGGCGCCCTGTGAGTACTGCCCTTGCGTGTCAGGGTTATCTTCTCTGGGGCGTTCGGGAACCGCTCCCGTAGAGGTTTTTGCTGCTCGGCATTTGCCTCGCCCTTGGGGCCAGCTGGGGCTTGGGGCCCTTGTTTGGCCTTGGGTAGGGAGTGGTATTGTGCTGGTTAGGGCGTCAAGGTGTTGCGCGGCCTGCCACCTAAGCGGCGACCGGTTCCTGTTGCTCTGGGGACGGTGTACTTTTGCGGGGTTTTTCTTTTGTTTTGTTTTTGGTTGCCTGGTGGAGGTGCTGCCTCGTGGGCCCATAGTTCCCCTGGTATTGTTTTGGTGGCCCTCTGCTAGGCCCCCGTGCTTGTACACGTCCCAGGGGTTTTCAGTATTATCAATTACCCGTGTTTTGTTTGGGTTTCTTAACCGGTTAGCAACACCTTGCCCGGGCTTCCCGTAGTTGCTAACCTACGGGCCCTGGAAACCCCTGTCGGGGCTCGGGGACCCATGGAGGCGTCTCCCGAGTTCCAGCCTGCCTTGTGCGGGTTTGAAGGTTGCAGTGTGCCCTTGTCTCAGGGTGACAGTCACCTGTTTTGCCTCCGTCATGCTGCCTGTTGGGTCAATGACACCTTTGACCCGGAGTCTTGCGAGTCCTGTTCTCTGCTTGTGCTCAGGTTTTACTCTGAGGATGTTCCTATTAGAGTACAGGCAGCATCAGCGTTGCATGGTAGATTTAGGTTATTGCAACGCGCTAGGTTGGTTTCCCGCCTGGATGCCCCGAGGCTGCCCCGTTTTTGCTTTAGGGACCCTGATCTGGGGGCGTTGATTGCTATGGCTTTGACTCCTACGCCCTCTGGTCCTTCCCCTGTGGTTCTTCCTGCACCACCCCCCCTGTGTCCGGCTCCGAAACGTATGCGGCTTTCGGCCTTGGCACACGATTTAGTTGGTGGTGAGACTCGGGCTGCTTCGGGGGCTGCCCCATCCGGGTCGGGGACGGAGGCATTTGAGCCGGTTCCTCCTGCCGAGGCTTCTGGGTCCCACCAGCAGGCCCCCTTGTCTGCCTTTCCCTTGGACTCTACCTTTTCTTCAGGGGTAGAGGGTTTGGAGGACGGCTCTGCCCCGGGTCCCGACGTAAGGGATCCTGGGGCTGGGGAGGAGTCGACCTGGGGGCCTTGGGCCCCCTGTGACCCCGCTTGGGTGCTTTTGCCTTCCCCACGGGGTTTATTGTTGCAGGGGGAGGGGTTTTCTTATCCTCCCTCCCTGTATGAGTATGATTTGGGTTCGGCTCCTCCCCGTGTTCGGTTCCGGGCGCCTTTGGGTACCTCGGCTCCGTCTTTACAGGGGTTTGCTACTTCCCGTCTCTCCGCGAAGGTGGCTCGGGAAGCTCTTGCTGCATACCTCTTGCGAGACCCGGGTTATGCCTCCCCGATGGATCCGTCCTCGTTTGAGTTCGGTTCTTCTTCCCGTTTTTGGGTACGTTTGGAGGTTCCGGGGTCTTCCTGGCTGGCAGACTGCCCTTTCTTTTCGTTGGGGGCGTGGCATGGGTTCTGTCGGACCCGCACGCTTGATTGGCGCGAGACTGCTACTTTTATGCAGGTTTACCTGGGGGGCGAGTTTGAGCACCTTAATGCGTGCTTATTCGCTCCTGTGCTTTCTCGGGATGTTGGCCTTTTTCAGCTTCACGTGCAGGTTCCTCAGCTTTCGGCTTCATTGGTTGCGGAGGAGTTGCGCTCCCGTGGGCATTTGGCTTCGGTCTTGCGTTTCTTTTCCCTTCTCGAGCTCTCTTCTGCTTGGCTCGAGGAGGATGTGGGAGCGTTGGCTGAAGGGCCTTCGTCTGGGGCGCTTTCTTCGGCAGCTAGGGCGTCGGCTGCACTGTTGAAGCTCTTTGCGCCCATCCTGAAGGAAGCGGTGTCTCTGTTTTTTGCTTCTCGCCTCGCGTGCCGTCAGGCTGTGCTCGCCCTCTCTTTGGATTCCGCTTGGGCCCTGGCTCTTAGGTTTTCATCTCCTTTTTGTCCGTTGCTGTTTGCAGAGTCTGCGGTGTCCCAGTTTCTGCATGCGGCTTCGGCTAGTTGTCGTCCTATGGCGGACTTGTTGATTCTCCGGGGCAGTCGTTCTCGGCAGTTTCGGAGGGGTCGTGCCAGGGTTTCGGTTTCCGCTGGTCGAGGTGGGCCTTTGGTGCCGGTTTCTGAGCCGTTGTTCCCTTTGGGGCCAGCGTCGTCTGGGCGGCGCAGTGTTCGCCCTGTTCGACGGTTGGGTTCTCGTGCGGGGCGTCGGCCCTTTCGCAGTTTGCCCCGTTGACGGGGCGATGGGGGGGAGGCTCGCTCTGTTTGCCCACGCTTGGTCCCACGATTTGTGGGCCTTTTCGGTCGTGTCATCCGGCCTGCGGTGGCGTTGGGCGCCTCGTCCTCCTTTGGGGGGTTCGGGGCTGACAGGGCAGGTCTCTTCTCCGGCGCTTCGTCAAGTCATCTTGGAGTGGGTGCGCTTGGGCGTGGTCGAACCGACTACGTCCCTCAGGTGGGTTTCCCGCCTGTTTCCAGTGCCGAAACGGGACTGTGCGGATCTGAGGTTCATTCTGGACTTGTCCCGTCTGAACCCCTGGATTCCTTGCCCCTCCTTTCGGATGACTACTCTGTCTCAGGTCCGGCTTCTGTTGGAGCCGGGTGCCTGGATGGTGTCCCTGGACCTAAAGGACGCGTATTGGCACGTTCCTATTCATCCGGGGTTCAGGGACTGGTTAGGCTTCGTGGTAGGGCGTCACGCTTACCGTTTTCGTTGCCTACCTTTTGGCCTGAATCTGGCACCTCGCGTTTTCACGCGTCTGACCCGAGTTGTGGTGACCCGTCTGCGTCTTCTAGGGATTCGGGTTTTGGCCTACCTCGACGACTGGCTGGTGTGGGCTCCCAGTCGGTCAGCTTGTCTGCTCGCCAGGGATTTGGTTCTTTCCCAGCTCGCCAGGTTCGGGTTCCTGGTGAACTGGAGGAAGTCCCATCTGGTTCCGTCCCAGGTTCGGACCTGGCTGGGTCTTGTTTGGGATTCTCGGACCGCTTCCTTGTCTCTACCTCCGGTGGCGTTGCGGCGGCTGCGGGACCGCCGTTTGCTGTTTCTGCGAGGGTCCCGGGTCACTCGGCGGTTGCTCGAGCGGTTGTGCGGGAGTCTGAACTTCGCCATGCTAGTCTACCTGCCGGGTCGGGTTTGGCTTCGGCGTCTGTTTTGGTTCCTTCGGGGACGTCCTTTCCGCCTCTCTCGCGATCGTTGGGTTCGCCCTCCGGGGGTCTTATGTCGGTTGCTGCGTCACCGTCTTCCTCTTCGGATTTTTCGGGGTTCGGTGCCTTGGCGCCTTCCCGAGCCCTCGCTCGATGTGTTCACGGACGCGTCGTCTCTCGGCTGGGGCTTTGTGACCAGTGCTCACCAGGCAGGCCAGGGACGGTGGGGTCCGTCCTTCCATCGGGCTCACAGCACGGTTCGGGAGTTCGCGGCTGTCTGGTTCGCGCTTCGGAGGGTTCGGGTCGCTCGGGGATCGACCATTCGCCTCCATTCGGACTGTTCTCCGGTGGTTCATTGCCTGAACCGCGGGGGTTCTCTTCGGTCCTTGGCTCTTTGGGGTTGGTCCCTTCGAGTGGTTCGTCTGCTGGATTCTCGGGGTTTGGCTCTCCGTGCGGTTCACGTCCGGGGAGTGTCCAACGTTCTGGCGGACGGTCTGTCTCGCTTCCTTCCCCTGTCCACGGAATGGACGGTCGACGACGACTCGTTTCGTTGGATCTGCCAGACGTACGGTCTCCCAGATGTGGACCTCTTCGCGTCGGCGTGGTCCCGGCGTCTCCCTCTATATGTGACGCCCTTCCCCGACTGCGAGGCGTTCGCGGTGGATGCTTTTCGGCAGGACTGGTCGAGGTGGGGTTACCTGTACCTTTTTCCTCCGGTCCAGCTGTTGCTTCGGGTTCTGGTTCGGTTAGAGACATTCCCGGGGAGAGTAGTCCTCGTGGCCCCTTGGTGGCCGGCCCAGCCTTGGTTTCCGGTGCTTCTGGCTCGGTGCCCGAACCCGGGACGTTTCCCGCGGCTCCGCCTCTTTCAGCAGGTCGGCCCGATCCGGTACGGGGCTGGTTCGACCTTCTCCTCTGCTCTTCGCGTCTGGTCTTTTTGACGCGGGTGTATCACCATTTCTATGGTGATCAGGTGGCTTCTTTGATGGTGTCCCACCTGAGAGCTTCGTCTAGGCGACAGTATGAAGTTTCCTGGCGTTCCTTTCGCCATTTTCTGGCTCTTCGTAGGTTGTCTTTTCTCTCGGATCGGGTTGTTTTGTCCTTCCTTACTTGGCTTTTTCAGGACCGTCATTTGATGCCTAATACTGTCGCCTCGTATCGTGCGGCGCTGGCGGAGCCGCTCCAGCTCGCTTTCGGGGTGGACGTCACATCCGCCCCGTTTCGTAAGCTTTCCCGTGCTATGTTTCACCTCCGGCCTGCTCATGCGCCGCCTGAGCCGTCCTGGTCCTTGGACAGGGTGCTCTCCTATCTTTCCTCTCCTCGGTTTGTGGTGGCCCCTTCGGTTCCTGATTGTTTTTCCAAGGCTTGTTTTTGTTGGCATTGGCCTCTGGGGGCCGGGTAGGGGAGCTTCATGCTCTCCTCCGGCGCAGGGGTTACTGCTCTTTTGGTCCTGGGGGTAGGTTTGTCTGTTTGCAGCCTTCTCCGTCCTTTCTGGCAAAGAACGAGACGGCTGCTTTCCGGAGGGGTCCGTGGGTCATTGATGCTTGGTTGGTTCGGCCGGGGGTGCATCATGTGTTGTGTCCTGTTGCTGCACTTCGCCGTTACCTGCGCGCTTCGGCCGGAGTGGCTGGGGATGCGCTTTGGGTTGATCCGGTTTCCCTCGTTCCCTGTTCCAGGGCTCGGGTCTCCCAGGTTGTCCGCAGGGTTATTAAATCTAGCCAGCCTGCGGTCTATCCTCGCGCCCATGACGTTAGGAAGTTTGCGGCTTTGGCTGCCGTGTTTGGTAATATGTCTTGGGCTCATATTCGGGCGCGTGGATTTTGGAAGTCGAACAGGGTCCTGGCCGCCCGTTATTTGGTGAATGTCCCTGCTCCTCGTCGTTCTTGTGTTGCTTTGGGTCGCAGGTTGCAGCCAGTTGTCTCGACTTCGAGTTGAGGAGTTTGTGGCCACCGCCTCCCGGGTAAGTCCCATTTTCCTTCTCTTTGGGTATGTAGCTCCAGGGAGCCGTAGGGGCTCCCCCCAGAAAACCAGCGTTGAATGTAATGAAACGCCATTTTCTGGGTGAGCCCCGGAGGCTCCCTGGTTACCCTCCCTCCCATCCGGTCGGCGGGATTTTTCGCGTTGGTTGAAGCCTAGTTTCCGAACTGACGGCAGCCGGCGCGGTGAGGTCCGGGGCCCCCCCCCCTCCCCCTCCCGGGGAGGGGAGGGCTGCGCGGACGACCGGCGCGGCAGTAAATTGATTGTTTGATTGTTTTCCTTGGGATTGTAGGGAGTTTTCTACCTCTCTGTTCGGTTTTTGTTGTAGTTTTTTACCATGTGGGGTTTGTTTTGTTACGCCTACCTTTCTGGGTGCCTAACCCCGGTCGATGGCAGATAAGGAAAACCCCCAACTATATGGGGTTTTCCAGGGCCATTGCTCCCTGAAACCTCTCTGAAGGGGCCAGGTTCTGGCGCTGGTCCCTGGTAGGTCTGAACTCCATAGCTAATGTCCCGGTCTAACATAACACACATTAGCCCGATAAGCTCCAGGGAGCCTCCGGGGCTCACCCAGAAAATGGCGTTTCATTACATTCAACGCTGGTTTTTTTTCGGTCCTTGGCTTTTTGGGGTTGGTCCCTTCGAGTGGTTCGTCTGCTGTATTCTCCGGGTTTGGCTCTCCATGTGGTTCATGTCCGAGGACTGTCCAACATTCTGGTGGACGGTCTGTTTCGCTTCAATCCCCTGTCCACGGAATGGATGGTCGATGACGACTCGTTTCGTTGGATCTGCTAGACGTATGGTCTCCCAGACGGGGACCTCTTCGCGTCGGCATGGTCTCGGCATCTCCTAATCTATGTGACGCCCTTCCCCGACTGCGAGGCGTTCGCGGTGGATGCCTTTCGGCAGGACTAGTCTTAGTGGGGTTACTTGTACCTCTTCCCCCTGGTCCAGCTGTTGCTTCGGGTTCTGGTTCGGTTGGAGACATTCCCAGGGAGAGTAGTCCTTGTGGCCCCTTGGTGGCCGGCCCAGCCTTAGTTTCCTGTGCTATTGGCTCAGTGTCCGAACCCGGGACGTTTCCCGCGGCTCCGCCTCTTTCAGCAGGTCGGCCTGGTCCGGTACGGGGCTGGTTCGACCTCCTCTGCTCTTAGCGTCTGGTCTTTTTGACGCGGGTGTATCACCATTTCTATGGTGATCAGGTGGCTTCGTTGATGGTGTCTCACCTGAGAGCTTCATCTCAGCGACAGTATGAAGTTTGAAAGTATGAAACAGTATGAAAGTACGAAATGTATGAATGTTTGAAAGAGTAGACAGTATGAAACAGAATGCTGATATGATATACACGGACTTCGCAAAGGCTTTTGATAAATGTGACCATGGTGTGATAGCACACAAAATGAAGTCAATGGGAATTACCGGTAAAGTAGGATGCTGGATACTCAATTTTCTGTCAAACAGGACTCAGCAAGTAACAGTAAACCATATAAAATCTAGTCCAAGCGCAGTTAAAAGCTCTGTACCTCAGGGTACTGTTCTTGCACTGCTGCTTTTCCTTATTCTCATATCAGATATAGACAAAAATACAAGTCAGAGCTTCGTATCATTCTTTGCAGATGACACAAAAATCAGTATGAAAATTACCTCGGCTGAAGACATTGAAAAACTTCAAGCCGATATTAATAAAGTTTTCGACTGGGCATCAGAAAATAACATGATGTTTAACAGTGATAAATTCCAGGTACTCAGATACGGTAAAAATGAGGCCCTTAAACATAATACAGGGTAAAAAGCAATCAAATGTGCCCAAAGTAGGAAAACAGCATGTAAAGGATTTGGGAATAATGATGTCTGACGACCTAACGTTTAGGGAGCATAACCAAGCAAATATTGCGTCAGCCAGAAAAATGATCAGATGGATTACAAGAACTTTCAAATCCAGGGATCCCATCACAATGGTTGTACTCAAGTCACTTGTGTTGTCCCGTCTTGAGTCCTGTTCAGTACTCACCTTCCCCTTCAGAGCAGGAGAGATTGCTGAAATAGAGGGAATGCAGAGAACATATACGGCACGCATAGATGCGATAAAGCACCTAAATTATTGGGATTGTCTCAAAGCCCTCCAAATGTACTCGCTAGAAAGAAGACAAGAGAGATATCAAATAATATACACGTGGAAGATACTGGAGGGCCAAGTACCAAATCTACACAGTAAAATAACAGCGTACTGGAGTGAACGATATGGAAGAAAATGCAGAATAGAACCAGTGAAGAGTAGGGGTGCCATAGGCATAATCAGAGAACACTGTATAAACATCAGAGGTCCACGGTTGTTCAACATCCTCCCAGCGAGCATAAGGAATATTGTCGGAACAACCGTGGACATCTTCAAGAGGAAACTAGATTGTTTTCTCCAAGGAGTGCCGGACCAACCGAGTTGTGGTGGGTATGTGGGCCTGCGGGCCGCTCCAAGCAACAGCCTAGTGGACCAAACTCTCTCAAGTCAAGCCTGGCCTTGGGCCGGGCTTGGGGAGTAGAAGAACTCCCAGCACCCCATCAACCAGGTATCAACCAGGTAAGTTTCCTGGCATTCTTTTCACCATTTTCTGGCTCTTCGTAGCTTGTCTTTTTCTTTCGGTTCGGGTTGTCTTGTCCTTTCTTTCTTGGCTTTTTCAGGAACATCATTTGATGCCTAATATTGTCGCCTTGTATCATGTGGCGCTGGCGGAGCCGCTCAAGCTAGCGTTTGGGGTGGACGTCACATCCGCCACGTTCCATAAGCTTTCTCGTGCTATGTTTCACCTCCGGCCTGCTCATGCGCCTCCTGAGCCGTCCTGGTCCTTGGACAGGGTGCTCTTCTATCTTTCCTCTCCTCGGTTTGTGGTGGCCCCTTCGGTTCCTGATTGTTTTTCCAAGGCTTTGTTTTTGTTGGCATTGGCCTCTGGGGGCCGAGTAGGAGAGCTTCATGCTCTCTTCCGGCGCAGGGGTTTCTGCTCTTTTGGTCCTGGGGGTAGGTTTGTCCGTTTGCAGCCTTCTCCGTCTTTTCTGGCGAAGAACGAGATGGCTGCTTTCTGGAGGGGTTCGTGGGTCATTGATGCTTGGTTGGTTCAGCCGGGGGTGCATCATGTGTTGTGTTCGGTTGCGGCTCTTCGCCGTTACCTGTGTGCATCAGCTGGGGTGGCTGGGGATGCGCTTTAGGTTGATCCGGTTTCTCTCGTTCCCTGTTCCAGGGCTCGGGGCTTCCAGGTTGTCCGCAGGGTTATTAAGTCTAGCCAGCCTGCGATCTATACTTATGCCCATGACGTTCAGAAGTTTGCAGCATTGGCTGACGTTTTTGGTAACATGTCTTGGGCTCATATTCGGGCGCGTGGATTTTGGAAGTCGAACAGGGTCCTGGCCGCCCGTTGTTTGGTGAACGTCCCTGCTCCTCGGCGTTCTTGTGTTGCTTTGGGTCACAGGTTGCAGCCAGTTGTCTTGACTTCGCGTTGAGGAGTTTGTGGCCGCCACCTCCCGGGTAAGTCTCTATTTTCCTTCTCTTTGGGTATATAGCTCCAGGGAGCTGTAGGGGCTCCCCACAAAAAACCAGCGTTGAATGTAATGAAACGCCATTTTTTGGGTGAGCCCTGGAGGCTCCCTAGCTACCCTCCCTCCCATCCGGTCGGTGTTTTTTTTTTTGCGTTGGTTGAAGTCTAGTTTCCGAACTGAAGGCAGCCGACATGGTGAGGTCCGGGGCCCCCCCTCCCCCTCCCGGGGAGGGGAGCGCTGCACAGACGACCGGTGCGGCGGTAAATTGTGATAATTGATTGTTTGATTGTTTCCTTGGGATTGTAGGGAGTTTCTACCTCTCTGTTCAGTTTTTGTTTTAGTTTCTTACCATGTGGGGTTTGTTTTGATATGCCTACCTTTCTGGGTGCCTAACCCTGGTCGATGGCAGGTAAGGAAAAAACCCCAACCACAATGGGGTTTTTCCAGGGCCATTGCTCCCTGAAACCTCTCTGAAGGGGCCAGGTTCTGGCACTTGTCCCTGGTAGGTCTGAACTCCATAGCTAATGTCCCGGTCTAACATAACATATATTAGCCCGATAAGCTCCAGGGTGTTTGGCATTTCGATACATTCAATGACGTTTCATTACATTCAATGCTGTTTTTTTTATTATGCTGCTGTATTCCGCACCAAAAGTTGCCCTGGTGTGCCAAATTTCCCACCTCTCTGGGCACTAGTCGTGATTTAACAAAGGGTCAAAGTTGGTAATTTTTGTGGTATTTACGCATTAACGGGATGAGAGTCCATTCAATATGGACCTTTTATTTGAGAACCAAAGCAGATTGAGCTCTAATATTTTGCAAAGTGTCATTTGGGGTCTAGGGCTATCTTACTACAAAATTTCATGACATTTGGAGAGGGTCAAGTGGAAGCCATAGGTGACTTTTTGGTGATTTGAGATAGAATGACCTATAATCAAGTGTTAGGTTCCTTTCTTTTGCTGCAAAGGTATTTTACAAAAGCGAGTTCATTTTATTTTATGCTCATTTGCATGTGAAAGATAGATATATTTACTGTTTCCTCTCTACAGGGTATAAACCAAACATATTGGACTGACTTAACCATCATTGTCCAAGATGAGTTGCGCCGCCTGCGCCAGAGAGACACCATAGAAGATGCAACTACCCATCGCCAAGGCATTCATGCAGCTGTAGCAGCTGATGTATCTTCTGTCTTCCAAAATAAATCCCTCTCTGAGCTTAATAAATTGCAACTAAACATAGAGTCCAAATTATCTGGACCTACAACTGGGCTTGACATTGGGTATTGGGAATCCCTTCTGTCACAACTTAAAGGTATGAACAGGATATCTTACTATGATATGATTAGTCTATAGAATGAAATGTAATGAGTTTTTAAACTTCAATACTTTGTTTACTGCACATCATGTTCACTTTCTGATCAGTTTCACTCAGCTGCTCCCAAAGGCAAGATTGGTGAAGGTGCCATGGGCAGGCTGAGGATAGTCAAGGCTGGGTGATGATGCTCAGCTCTATTGCAATAGGGAGCTTGTTGAGTCATACAAATACTCGGGAAGCACGTGAAAAATATGCAATCCAATCCAGAGTGACTATTGAAAGCTCCCTCATAAGAACTTAAACCTTTTCCAAGTTTTTGCTATCAGACTGATAGCCAAGTTGCAGTTTTGCATTCTGCCAGTTGGTAAATTAGTGTGTGTGACCCATGATTGCCACCAAATGGTAGCACCCATGCTAACCTCAGATCACCTACCTTCATCTGCCTCCCCCCCCCTTCCCGACCCCCCATCACATTTTCCAGTGATTTGTCTTCATAATGGTTTTGCAGGCTCAAGATTGAATTCAGTTAAGTGCCCTGCTTTGCATCCATATAAACACAAGTCTCATGGTGCAGTTGAAATTAAAATTAGTTTATTGAGGTAAAATACACACAAAGGAATGAGGTAGCTCAAGCTATTCTCACCTCGTTCATGGTGCACTGATTTTATTCGTTGTAGTTGACCTTGACTTTGCGTTGATTCTGAGGGGCAAGGTCCTTGCTACCCGGTCTCTGACCAGGCTTTCTGGTTGATGGTCTGATCAACCAGGCTGTTGGATGTGGCTGCTCACACGTGGGCACCGAGCGCCTAACGTGGAGGCGCTTAGAGCTGATCCTGGGTCTGGTGTGCTTGCATTAGCAGGCGTCGGCTGCTCTTTTGAAGCTGTTTGCCCCAATCCGGCGGGAGGTGGTGTGTCTGTTCTTTGCTTCTCATCTCGCATGCCGGCAGGCAGTGCTTGCTCATTCCTTGGAAGCTGCTTGGGACCTGCCTCTTAGGTTCTCCATGTCTTTTTGTCCTTTGCTGTTCACAGAGTCTGCAGTGGTGCAGTGTCTGCAAGCGGCTTCTTCTAGTTGTCGTCCCATCTCGGATGTGTTGGTTATCTGGGGGGTACTTGGGGGGGGGTCTTCCTGGATGGGTCGTACCAGGGCTCGGGGATCCCCCATTGTGGTAGGCCAGTGTTGCCAGTTTCAGAACCAATGACGACTGGTCAGCAAGGTTATTGCTCTGCTTGTAAGTAGGCGTTTCATAAGAGGCGTCTGTGTTTTTTCGCGGTTCGCCCCATTGACGGGGTGATGGGGCAAACCGTCTTGTGCTGTTTGCTCACGATTGGACCCACAAATTATGGGCTTTTTGGGTTGTTTGCTGTGGGGAGCCACTATGGCTCCCTGGAGCTTATCGGACTAATGTACTCTATATTAGACTGAGACATTAGCTATGGAGCCGGGTCGGCCGAGCGGACAGCACACTGGACTTGTGATCCTGTGGTCCTGGGTTTGATCCCAGGCACCGGCGAGAAACAATGGGCAGAGTTTCTTTCACCCTATACCCCTGTTACCTAGCAGTAAAATAGGTACCTGGGTGTTAGCTGTCACGGGCTGCTTCCTGGGAGTGGAGGCCTGGTCGAGGACCAGGCCGCGGGGACACTAAAAACCCCAAAATCATCTCAAGATAACCTCAAGAAGATGGAGTTCAGACCTACCAGGGACCAGCACCAGAACCTGGCCCCTTCAGAGAGGGTTCAGGGAGCAATGGCCCTGGAACCCCCCCTTGTGGTTGGGGTTTTCCTTATCTGCTATCGACGGGGGTTAGGCACCCAGAAAGGTAGGCATAACAAAACAAACCCGACATGGTAAAAAACTAAAACAGAAAACCGAACAGAGAGGTAGAAACTCCCTACAATCCCAAGGAAACAAGCAAATAAGCAAACATCACACTTTACTACTGCACCGATCGTCCACGCAGCCCTCCTCGCCCCGAGAGGGGGAGGGGAAGCTCCGGACGTCACCACGTCGGCTGCCAAGCATCAGTTCGTAAACTATTGTCAACCGGGATAGATGCTTTTCTGGCCTCGGTTTCCTAGGCGGTGTTTGCCTCTCGTGGCATTTACTGCTGTGTGTTGTGTTGTGCGGTGGCCAGGTGTTCCTCATCAGTACTGGGGCTGCATGCTCTTAGGGGCTTCCTTCCCTAAACGCCCTATGAGTACTGCCCCTGCGTGATAGGGTTATCTTCCCTGGGGCGTTCGGGAAACCATTCCGTAGAGGTTTTGCTGCTCGACATTTGCCTCACCCTTGGGGCCAGCTGAGGCTTAGGGCCCTTGTTTGGCCCTGGGTAGGGACTGGTATTGTGCTGGTTAGGGCGTCAAGGTGTTGCGCAACCTGCCACCTAAGCGGCGACCGGTTCCTGTTGCCTCTGGAGACGGTGTACTTTTGCAGGTTTTTTCTTTTGTTTTAATTTTCATTTGCCTGGTGGGGGTCTTCCTAGTGTGGGTATAGTTCCACTGGTAGTGTTTGTTGGCCCTCTGCCAGGCTCCTGTGATTGTATACGTCGCAGGGGTCAGTGTTGTCCTCTACCCCCTTGTTAGTTTTGGGTTTTAATTGGTTTGCAACACCCGAGGCCCGAGGCCTCCCGTAGTTGTTACCCTACGGGCCCTGGAAAACCATGTTGGGGCTCAGTGGACCATTGAATGTGTCTTCCGGGTTCCAACTCATCTTGTGCAGGCTCGTTGGTTACTGTGCCCTTGTCTCCGGGTAACAGTCGCAGCTTTTACCTCCGTCATGCTGCCTAATGGGTCCCTGACATCTTGACCCGGAGTCCTGTGAGAGATATTCTCTGCTTGTTCTCCAGTTCTCTCCTGATGTTATTACTGTTCAGAGTACAAGCGGCATCTGTGTTGCAAGCTAGGTTAGGTTGTTGCAAACACGCTAGGTTAGTTTCCCACTTGGATGCCCTGGGGTCGCCCCGTTTTGGTTAGGTGCTGTTCGCTCCTTTCTCTCCCTGTTCCGGGCTCCGGACCGTCTGCAGGTTTCGGGGTCGGGGCGGGGTTTAGTTGGGGCCGAGACTCGGGCGGTTTAGGGGGCTGCTCCGTCCGGGTTGGGGAAGGAGGTTTTCGAGCCTGTTCCTCCTGCCAAGGCTTCTAGGTCTTACCAGTGGCCCATTCTTGCTGCCTTTCCCATGGACTCTAACTTTTCTTTAAGGGCGGAGTACTTAGAGGACGGACGGCTCTGCCCTGGGGCCTCTGTTGCAGGTTCCCGGGGCTGTGAAGGATGCCTGCTAGCAGTTCTGGGGCTGTTTGCCCCTGCCTGGGTTTTCTGCTTCTGGGCGGAGTTTTTCGCCCATCCAGTCTGCTTGCTTCCCACTTTTGCTGGCGCGTTTTCGTATCTTTTGCATCGGTCACAGCCCTCTGTTCTGGTGGTCATTTTCTTCTGCCGGTTTCCTGGCGTGGCCACTAGGGCGGTGTTGCGGTTTGTTTACATGCACCTGGGTGTGCAAACGAGCATCTTGGGTGACATTTTTTCACCTTTTTCAGGGGTTTTATTCTCCTGTTGTTATTTCTTTGCTTTTCTGGTGTTTTCTGCCAGTTTTCTGTTCCTCTGAGAACGTTTGAGTGTTGATTGTACACCGGGTTTTCCATTTTGTCTGTTTTGGGTCTGTGCCCTAGGGTTTGGATTCAGTGTCCCTGTCTGTTTATGCTTGCTCCTACACCTTGTCCCACAGTTTTCGGTCTGTTTTGACCGTTTCCTGAGGGTTCTGTCTGGGGGCTGTGCTTTGCCTTTCTGTGGTGTATTTCCGCTGGCAAATGTGGTGGTTTGGGCTCCCCCTGGTTTGATTCCGGGTTCCTTCGGGTTCTTTGGTTTCGTTCCGGAGGTTTCTTCCTCTTGGGCCCCCTTTGTGGGTTCAGGGGGCTTTGTTTCCTCGTGTGAGACCCGGTTCTGCTTTCTGGGGTTCCGGGGTCTTCCTGGCTTGCAGACTGATCTTTTTGGGTCTTGGCATGTGTTGTGGTCGTGCTAGGACTTTGGGGTTTGTTGTCGAGGTGGGCCTTTTGATGCAGTTTTGTGCCTTCTTCGCCTGGCTGGCATGGTACTCTCTGCCCACTGGTCGGCGGCTTGTAATTTTCTTTTCACGTGTATATGTGTGTACTTATGTACACACACATACACGGGACATGCACACCGGCATGTCCCGGTGCTCTACACACCGGCATGTCCCGGTGCTCTACACACCGGGACATGCACACACACAGTGTACATGTGTACACTGTGTGTGTGCAAATGTGTATGTGCATACGCACGTGTATGTGTACATAATATATATATGTATGTGTACATAATATATATATATATACATGTGTGTATAATTTTTCTTCTGGAAGGGGCTCTGTTCCCTTTGCTGTTGACGTGGTGCTGGGGGAGCAGCTTGCTCTGTTGACTCTCGCATGGTCCCGCAGTTAGTGGGCGCTTTTGGTTATCTTCTGGCCTCTGGTGGCAGCGGCGGACGGCTTCTTCCCCATTGGGGGTTCAGGGCTGGCGGGGGTGGGATTCTATCCCTGCGCTTCGTCATGTCATCTAAGTAGGTGCGTTGGACGTGGTCGATCCGCCCTATCCTTCTGGGGTTCCCGTCTGCTCTATGCAGACACGGGCCTGGTGAATCTGCAGTTCTTCTAGACTTCTTCAGTCTGCGCCCTGGATTCTATGCCCTCATCGGAGGACCGTTGTCTCCGGTTCGGCTTTTGTTAGGGCCGAGTGCCTGGATGGTGGTCCTGGACCTCCAGGTCAATTCTTGGTACGTTCTTCTCCAGTTTTCCGGGACTGGCACAGTTGGTGGTGAGGCTTCAGGCTTGCAGCTTTTCTTGCCTTCCCTATTTTGTAATTGGCACTTGGTGTATTTACGCATCTTTACCGGATCTTGATGCCCTGTCTGAGTCTGCTTGGGATTCGGTGTCTGGCCTATCTCGACGACTGGCTGGTGTGGGCTCCCAGTTGGTCTGCTCGCCAGGTGTGTAGTTCTTTTCAGATCACCGGGTTTGGTTTCCTGGTGATCTGGAGGCCATTCCATATGTTTCCGTCCCGGGTTCGGACCTGGCTGGGTCTTGTTTAGGGCTCTTGGGCCACGCCTTGTCTTTCCCTCCAGAAGTGTTGCTGCGGCTGTGGTCCCATTTCGGCTGTTTATGAGGGGGTCCCGGGTTGCTTGGTTGTTGCTCGAGCATTTGTGCGGGAGTCTGAACTTCGACGTGCTGGTCTGCCCGCAGGATCGGGTTTGCTTTCGGCGTCTGTTTGGTTCCTTCGGAGACTCCCGTTCCGCCTCTCTTGCAATTGTTTGGTTCGTTCCTCCGGGGATCTTGTGTTGGTGCTGCGTCACCAGCTTCCTCTTTGGGGTTTTCAGGGTTCCGTGCCTTGGCACCTACCCGAGCCTTCACTCGATGTGTTCACTGATGGGTCATCTCTCGGCTGCGGCTTTGTTACCAGTGCTCACCAGATCGGCCAGGGATGGTGGGGTCTGTCCGTCCGTCGGGCTCACAGCATGGTTCGGGAGTTCGTGGCTGTCTGGTTTGCACTTCGAAGGGTTCGGGTCGCTCCGTGCTCTACCATTCAGCTCCATTCGGACTGTTCTTTGGCGGTTCTTTGTCGGAACCACAGGGTTTCTCTTAGGTGTTTGCCTTTGGGGTTGGTCCCTTCAAGTGGCTCGTTTGCTGGATTCTCGGGGTTTGGCTAACCGTGAGGTTCATGTCCAGGGTGTGTCCTACCTCCTGGCAGACAGCCTGTCTCGGTTCATTCCTCTGTTCGTGGAGTGGTCAGTTGTCGGCGACTCGTTTCGTTGGCTCTGCCGGACGTATGGGACTCCTGGCCATGGACGTCTTCAAGTCGGCAAGTCGGCGTGGTCTTGGCGTCGCCCATTCTATGTGGCGCCCTTACCCACCTGCGAGGCGTTCACGGTGGGTGCCTTTCGGCAGGACTGGTCGAGATGGGGGGTACCTGTTCCTTTTCTCCCGGTCCAACTGTTGCTTCGGGTTCTGGCTCGGTTGGAGCCCATTCTCAAGAGAGTAGCCCTCATGGTCCCTTGGTGGGTGGCCCAGCTTTATTTTCAGACGATGCTTCGTACGTGTCCAAACCCAGGGCGTTTTCCCGCGGCTCCGCCTCTTTCGGCAGGTCGGACCGGTCCTGTACATGACTGGTATGGCCTTCTCCTCGGCTCTTCGCGTCTGGTATTTTGACGCGGGTATCACCATCTCTGTGGCGATCAGGTGGCTTTGTTGATGGTGTCTCACCTGCAAGCTTCGTCTTGGCAACAGTATGATGTTCCTGGTGTTTCTATGCACCTTTCTGTGGGGAGCCCCTATGGCTTCCTGGAGCTTATCGGGCTAATGTATGTTATATTAGACCGGGACATTACCTAAGGAGTTCAAACCTACCAGGAACCAGCACCAGAACCTGGCCCCTTCAGAGAGGTTTCAGGAAGCAATGGCCCTGGAAAACCCCCTTGTGGTTTAGGTTTTCCTTATCTGCCACCGACCGGGGTTAGGCACCCAGAAAGGTAGGCATAACAAAACAAACCCCACATGGTAAAAAACTAAAACAAAAAACCGAACAGAGAGGTAGAAACTCCCTACAATCCCAAGGAAACCAGCAAACAAGCGAACATCACACTTTACTGCCGCACCGATCGTCCGCGCAGCCCTCCCCGCACCGAGAGGGGAAGGGGGGGGAGCCCTGGACCTACAGCGCCGGCTGCCTAGCTTCAGTTTGTAAGTTAGTATCAACCGGGATAGACACTTCTCTGGCCTCAGTTTCCTAGGCGGTGTTTGCCTTGTGTGGCATTCACTGCCGTGTGTTGTGTTGTGCGGTGGCCAGGAATATCTCATCAGTGCCGGGGCTGCATGCGCTTAGGGGGCTTCCTTCCCTAAGCGCCCTGTGAGTACTGCCCCTGCGTGATAGGGTTATCTTCCCTGGGGCGTTCGGGAACCATTCCCGTGGAGGTTCTTGCTGCTCGGCATTTGCCTCGCCCTTAGGGCCAGCTGGGGCTTGGGTTCCTTGTTTGGTTCTGGGTAGGGACTGGTATTGTGCTGGTTAGGGCGTCAAGGTGTTGTGCGACCTGCCACCTAAGCAGCGACCGGTTCCTGTTGCCTCTGGAGACGGTGTACTTTTGCGGGGTTTTTCTTTTGTTTTTATTTTCATTTGCCTAGTGTGGCTATAGTTCCACTGGTAGTGTTTGGCGGACCTCTGCTTGGCCCCAGTGATTGTACACGTCGCAGGGGTTTTCAGTGCTTTCCTCTACCCTCTTGTTATTTTTGGGTTTCTTAACCAGTTAGTAACACCTTGCCCGGGCTTCCCGTAGCAGTCAGCCTACGGGCCCTGGAAACCCCTGTCTGGGCTCGGTGGACCATTAAATGTGTCTTCCGGGTTCCAACCCGTCTTGTACGGGATCGTTGGTTGCTGTGCCCTTGTCTCCGGGTGACAGTCGCCACGTTTACCTCCGTCATGTTGCCTGTTGGGTCACTGACACCTTGACTCGGAGTCTTGCGAGAGAGAGATTCTCTGCTTGTTCTCAAGTACTCTCCTGATGTTATTACTGTTCAGAGTACAGGGGTCATCCATATTGCAAGCTAGGTTAGGTTGCTGCAACACACTAGATTGGTTTCCCACTCAGATGCCCCGAGGCCGCCCCGTTTTGGTTAGGTGCTGTTCGCCCCTTTCCCTCCCTGTTCCCGGCTCTGGACCGTCTGCGGGTTTTAGGGTCGGGGCGGGGTTTAGTTGGGGCCAAGACTCGGGCGGTTTTCGTGGGCTGCCCCGTTTGGGTTGGGGACGGAGGTTATCGAGCCTGTTCCTCTTGTGTGTCCCGGTCTAACATAACATACATTAGCCCTATAAGCTCCAGGGAGCCTCCGGGGCTCACCCAGAAAATGGCGTTTCATTACATTCAACGCTTGTTTTTTGAATTATTCGTCTAAAATCAATTTTCTGAAAATATTTTGATGAAAGTCACACGACACTGAAGCCAATAAGTTGGAGATTTGTTTGACATTTTTAAGTAAATTTAAGTTGGAGATTTGTTTGACATTTTTAAGTAAATTTTACATAATTCAAATATTTTTCTAATTATACCCCCCTTCAATGTCACACATCATATGACGTTTTGTGCAGTTTATGGGTTAACCATGCAGCGGTCTGTTTTGTCTTGCTGACATTCTGGGTGTCTTCCCTGATGGTGGCAAACATGAATTACTTTAAAACTAGTGTCATGTCAAAGAAAAGCTGCACCTTTGTAAAGGAGGGCCAGGTTCTGGCTTGTGGTTCCCGGTAGGCCAATAGAACTCTGCGACTGATGGCACATAGTAGTATGGAACTGAATTGGTGATAATAGCTTCACCGAGCCTCTGGGGCTCGCCCAGAAAATGGCACTTCATTACATTCATGCTGGCTTTTTGTTGGCTTTCACCTCCAGCTGTAGGGTTGAGGAGCTGCAGGGTCTTCTCTGGTTTTGGGGGTTCTATTCTTTTGGCCCTATTGGGTAGTTTGTTCACTTGTAGCCCTCTCCTTTTCTGGCGATGAATGAGTTGGGTTCTTTGGTGATTGATGCTTTGTAGGTTTGGCTGGAGGTGAATAATTTGTAGTGTCCATTTGTGGAGTCTATTTCTATCATGGTTGGAAATATTGTTATCAGCACTAGTATTAATAACAGTTAACTCAGTGTGGCTCTTCAGGTATGTGTCATTTTCTGGGCAAGGCCCTCCCTGTTGTTTCTTGCATTAGGGTCCACCTAAATCATTGCACATAGACCAAGTTCATGTCAACCTGTGGCCCATGGTGACAAATGGCTTTCAGCTGACCTCCCCTTCAGATGGGGAAGGGAGATAAAGTTCAATCCAATACCAATGTGACTACTCACTATAAAGCAAAAACACAGAAAGTATCACAGGCAACGCTATCTTCAAGAGATAATTGGAATCACTAGGGCAGCCAATTTTATTCCGCTACTTACTACTATGTCGATGAGTGCCTGGTATGTCTGTACTGTCTTGGGTGGACCCTGGCTCCAGTATCAACTGAGAGGCCACTCAAAATGGAGCATTTCATAATGCAGTATTTGATGCATTACCTTTTCTTTGATCATTAATTAAGCAAGTTATGTATCTTACAGCTCACCAAGCTCGAGCCAGGCTTCGTGAGCGACACAGAGACAACCTCAGGAAGAAGCTGGAAATGCTGAAAGCAGAACAAGGAGTAAAGGAGGAGGAAGAAGGACAACAAGATACTGGTATAAAAGAACCAACAGAAATAAAAGTAGAATCCAGTGATGAGACTTCTCAAGAACCCAAGATTTGTAAAGATGATAATGAGGAGGAAAAAGAGGAGGAGGAGGAAGAGGATAATGAGACTGCCAAAGATAAAAGTGGCAGTGACAAAGAAGGGTAAGTACAGACAGAATATTCAGTACATGTATCCCGTAGTATCTTGCACCCTGTCACATATTTATGAATATTCATACATATTTAACAGGAGTTAACCCTCAAACTGCACATATCATATATAAATGATATCAGTGACAAAACCGAAACCGCGCACATCATTTATATATGATTTCGTGTCTAGCGCTATAATTTAAACGCCCCGCCTGAGATAGGGGCAGCTATAGTACAGCTACGACCGATAGTTGCCAGATGCCACCTTGGAAAAAAATCCAGGCCAACATTCTTGGGTGTTACAGCGTCAGTATTGAGCAAGCCACCAAGGCTGGCGCATGCAGCACGAGCTCACAGCACCGCTGTTCAGCTTGTGACCACAGCATCGCCTACAAATACCATAATATAAATGATACTGCTATTATTTAGCAGTGATAGTATTACTGAAGCCCCCTGACTGTGATAAAACTGACCAGGATTCTGATAATAGCAGGATTGTGGTGATATTTAGCGCTGTGCTCCATGGAGGGAGGAGTAAGGCTGTGGGAGGGAGGGTTGTGGCGTCGTTTTCTGACTGTGTGTGGCCACCATTCATTGACTGCACTCACCATACCAGCTTAGTGGTTCGATATGGTGAACACTTATATATAACGTGTGTATAGTGTGAGATAACAGCGAGAGGAGTAGGTTGGGAGCCGCCATTTTGGTGAGGGAGGAGCGTCGTCTGCACAACTTGGCATGGTGTTTACTGATGGCCTCTATGGTCTTTGGGCACCATACCAGCTTATTTGTTCAGGTATAGTGAATAAAACAGGTAGATACTTATATATAATGTGTGTATATAGCGTAATAACACCACAAACAATATTGTTGGATGACAAATATTAGTGCGGCCGGGTCGGTTAGATCGGGCGGCCGCCGATCAGCTGACTGTGTGAGTAGCTACGTCTTATGGCCTTTACTCACCATACAAGCTTAGATGTACAGTTATGGTGAACAAAACATGTAAATACGTATATATAACGTCTGTGTATAGTGAATAAATACAAAAGAGTATTGTGGGAGGTGAATGAGGGTGAGTGAGGTGGTGTTGAGGGAGGGAGTGGCAGTGAGTGGCTCGCTGGTGTTTGGTGATCACTCCTCGTTGCTTTTTGACTCACAAGACCAACTTAGTAGTTCGTTATGGTGTACAAAACATGCAAATACTTATATATAACCTGTGTATATAGTGTAACAACAGCAAAACTATTTGTTTATTGTTTTATGAGCATAATAATTGAATCACTAATATGCACACCATAATTTTGAGTACAGTACAGCGATGGTTCACACATTTTATAATATAAATATACCACAATTCACTGTATGGAATAATATTACTGCAAAAAAAAACTAAGAAAAAATCAATCAGAGACATTGAAATAATTAGGTAATAATATATTTGTGGCAACTGCCGTCTGACAGCTCGGGCGGAGTAGACCTCGTCTGGCGAAGGCTCTGCCAACGCCCCTTTTTTGCCACACTTCCCTACCCTATTGCGGCTAAAATATGCCACCTACAATTTTTTTGTTATTTTTTCCGTGATCAGGGAACAAAAATGAACACTTCTATAAGACAAAAGAATTTTTGGGAATTTTTTTTTTTTGTTGCGCCTGTGGGTGTGAATTCCATTTGGGCCCCTAGTGGTTTGAGGGTTAAGGGTCTACATGCAATTGTTGTATAATTTAGAACCCTTGAGGTTATAATTACCAAGTGGTAGTAAAGAAAAGGAGAATATAACGATACATCCACATCTCCAAAATACAGAGCATATTATTCCAGACAAAATTCAGATCTGTATTACATCTACCTTCCTGGAAATTTATCCTTTTCAGAGGCGAGTCCCGTTGGCTCCCTGGAGCTATAGGATTGATATTAGCTATATTGGTCTGACGCCTCAGTCATATGGAGTTGTCATGCCTACCAGGAACCACAAGCCAGAACCAGGTTCCCTCAGAGAGGCGAAGGGAGCAATGTCCTATGAAAGCTCCACTCTCTGAGAGTATATTCATATCTGTCATCGACTGGGGTCGGGCACCCAGAAAGATAGGCACTCCAAAACAGACTCCTACTGGTAGAAAATTGCAACCAGAGACCGAAACAAAGGCTAAAAATTCCCCATAAGAAAAACAAGGAAACAAGCAAATCGTTGGCCAGGAGTTATAGGTGCTTGGGTTGCATGTGCTTAGGGTTTTCTTCCCTGGGTGCCCTCTAAGTACTTCCTTTGGGTTTCAGGGTTCTCTTCCCTGGTGCTTTCACCCTTGGGGTCAGCTTGGGTCTTAGTACTTTTATTTGGCCCTTGGTAAGGAGTGTTTGTTGCTGGTTGGGGCATACGGTACTGCACAGCTCGCATAACAATGGTGGCCGTGCCTCTCTTTGGCCTCCTGTTGTGATGGAGCACTTTCTGGGCTCTTTTCTTTCTATTTAGTTTTTCCTGCCTGGTGGAGGGCTGCCTGGCTTCCCATTAGGTACACTTAGGTTCCGTTTGGTGATCCTTCCCTCGGCCCCCGAGGTTGCTCCCTTCTCAGGAGCCAATTTGCCCTGTACAGTATATAGATGGGGGTTCAACCGGCTTTGGTAGCACCAGTGCCTGGGCTTCTCGTAGGGACTCATGCCCCTGTGGGCCCTTGAAACCCCCATCGGGGCTTGGGTGCCTCTAACTATGTCTTCTGAGTCCCATCTCACCTTGTGCATGTTTAATGGTTGCTCGTTGCCCTTATTTCATGGTGATGATCATTGGGTCAATGATCGTTGGGTCATCGTTGTTGGTCAATGATCGTTGGCTTCCCCTTCCCCCTCCCCGGGAGGGGGGAAGGGGGAGCCCCAGACCTCCATGCCGGCTATCCACCCTTCAATTCTAAGGCTGATGCTAGAGGCAGAGGTCATGTGCTCTGGCTCCAGTGATATTAGCACAGTGCACTGTGCTTAGAGTGTGGTGGCTGATATCCAGGGGTGTGAGAGCCAGGAGTTATTCTACAGTACTTGGGCTGCATGTGCCTAGGGTTACCTTCCCTAGGTGCCCTGTAAGTACTACCCTTGGGGCTTGGGGCCACCTTCCACAAGTTTCTTGGGTCCTGCCTCTGCTGGGCTGTTGAACTGCTCTTTTTTTTTTGGCCACCCTTTGGGTGCTTGGGTGTTTTGTCTCCTTTGTTTACCTTAGGGTAAGGGGCAGTTTGCACTAGTATGGGGCACAGAGTGCGGCGCAGCTTGTTTTCACCATTCATAGCAGCCGGCTCTGTTCCTTTGGGTACGTTGTTCTCTTGCAGGGTTTTCTTTTTCTTTTTGCCTTGTGGGGGGAGCCTGCCTTGCTTGCCCCTTGGTGACTTACCTAATACGGTTTTCTTCTGGTGGTGCCCCCTGCTAGGTCCCCGTGACTCTACACGTCCCCGAGGTTCAGCTTTAGAAAGTTGCTTGGTAGTTTTGGGTGCCAGATAGCAGTACCCTGCCTGGAATTCCCTGAGCATGAGTTCCGTCTCAGGACCCTGGGAAACCCCATGGGGGCGCATGGGTCCGATGGATGTGACCCCGGCCCCCCTCGCTTCGTGCGAGTTCGAGGGTTGCTCGGTCCCCTTGTCTCAGGGTGACTCTCACTGTTTTTGTCTCCATCACGCTGCCTGTTGGGTTGGTGACAGTTTTGACCCAGAGTCCTGCAAGTTCTGTTGCTTGCTGGTGACTCTGTTTACCCAGTCTAATGATGATCTTCTACGGGTACAGGCGCCGCAGGCGTTGCATGTGCGCTTTAGGTTGTTGCATAGTGCTTGGTTGGTTGCTCACCTGGATGCCCTGAGGCTGCCCCGTTTTGCTTATAGGGACCCGGACTTGGGGGTGGGGGTCGCTTCGACCTTGGTTCATTCGCTCCCCTCCCCCCATCCTTTCCCTGTTGTGTTTCGTTCTGGTCCCTTTCCCCTGCTTCCAGCCCCATTAAGTCTGAGGGTTTCAGAGTTGGGGCAGGGTTTCGAGGGTCTTGTGACTCGGGCGGTCTTGGGAGATGCCCCTTCCGGTGTGACGACAGAGGCATTCAAGTTCGATTTCCCAGCTGAAGCCTCTGGGTATGACCAGTGGGCCCCCTTCCGTCTGGCTTACATGGCTGCTCTGGACTTTTCTTTAGAGGCCGTCTTTACGCTTTTTCTTTCTTTTTTTTTTAGAGGCTTTCTTTATGCTGTCTCAGGCTCTGGGGGATGACTCTGCCCCGGGTCCAGCGGAGGAGGATCCTGGGGCGAGGGAGGGGCTGACTTGGGGCCTTGGGCCCCACTTGTCCCTGCCTGGATTTTTCTGCCCTCTGAGCGGAGCTTATTGTTACAAGGAGTGTGGTTCTTTACCCCCCCCCCCCCCATCTGCGTACGAGATGGATTTCGTGTCTGCTCCTCCCCGGGTTCGGTTACGTGTTTCCCGGGTGCGTCAGTTCCGTCTCTCCGGAGGTTCTTGGCTTCCCGCATCCAACTGTCTGCGGTGCAGGCGGCCCTTGAGGCTTACCTCCTGCGTGACCTAAATTAAGCCTCGGTGATGGATCCGTCATCTTTAGGTCTGGGATTTCGTTCCCTTTCTGGGTCCGTTACGAGGTTCCGGAGTTGTCCTGGCTGGCGGACTGTCCTGTGTTTGCCTTGGAAGCTTGGCATTCCTTCTGTCGTTCCCGCACACTTGAGTGGCGCGAGGCGTCAACTGTGGTTCAGGTTCTCCTGGGAGGCGGCGACCTTGAGCACCTTGATGAGTGCTTGTTTGCCCCAGCCCTTCCCCGAGATGTTGGTGTCGTGCAGCTCCATGTGCAGGTTTCGGCTATGTAGATTGCTGAGAACTTGCATGCCTGGGGCCTTTTGGCTTCGGCCTTGCATTTTTTCCTCCTGGAGCTGTCTTCGGACTGGTTTCGGGAGGATGTGATAACGCTTGGGGCCGTTCCTGGGTTCGATGCCTTGGGCTCGGCGGCTCACTCGGCGGCAGCCTTGTTGAAGCTCTTTGCGCAGATCTTGTGGGATGCGGTTTCACTGTTTTATGCTTCCCAGCTCGCGTGTCGGCAGGCAGTGCTTGCCTCCTCTCTGGAATTGGCCTGGGCCCTCGCTCTTAGGATGTCTTTGCCTTTTTGTCCTCTGCTTTTTGAGGATTCTGCCATGGCGCAGTATATTCAGGCTGCTTCGGCGACTTGTTGTCCTATGTCTGACTTGTTGGTTCTTTGGGGGTCCCGTGGGGGGCCTTCCCGCAAGGGTCGTGCCAAGGCTCGGGGTTCCTCTCGTCGAGGTAAGTTACGAGTGCCAGTTTCGGGTGTGGCACCGCCTTTGGACCCGCCTTCGTCTGGTCGGCGCGGTGTTCGCTCTGTGCGTGGTTCTGGGTCTCATAAGGGGTGCCTCCCCTTTCGCGGTTTGCCCCATTGACAGGGCGATGGGGGGGGAGGCTTGTGCTGTTCGCTTATTCCTGGTCCCATGATTTGTGGGCATTTTGGGTCGTTTCCTTCGGCCTGCGGTGGCGTTTAGTGGCCCCCCTCCACCTTCAGGGGGTTCGGGGCTGGCAGGCAGGCTTCTTCCCCTGCATTCTGTCGGGTTGTCTTGGAGTGGGTTCACTTGGGTATGGTCGAAATGACAACGTCCCTCAGATTGGTTTCCCATTATACTGCCGTTATGTAGATGACATATTCGTAATAGTAAAAGACTCAAGATGAACTAATTGACCTAAAAAGACACCTAGAGAGAGAGTCAGTACTCCGATTTACACATGAAAATAGTGAAAATAACAGTCTGCCATTCTTGGATGTACTAATAACAAAAACAGGAACCTCTTTAAGCACCAACGTATATACCAAGCCCACCAACATAGGATTATGCCTGAACGGTAGAAGTGAGTGCCCCCAAAGATACAAAGCCAGTGTTCTCAATGCTTATATTCGTCGAGCGCTTACCCACTGCTCTGAATGGAGCAACGTGAGTAGAGAGTTTGAAAGAGTAACTCAGGTATTGGTGAACAACGGATATAGCAACACGGAAATAAACGCTGCTATAAGAAGACACTTGGACCGTTGGTATAATTCAGAACCTAGAACAGAAACCACAACACCCCCAATAAAATTATATTACAAATCAACCATGCACAGTGAACATATAAAAGAGGAAAGAATAATGAAAGAAATAATCCGTAAAGGAGTAAAAAGCACTACTCCTAACCAAAACATAAACCTGATAATATTCTACAAAACCAAGAAGACTTCCGAACTCCTTATCAAAAACAGCCCGAAGCCGACGGAGAACCCTCTACAGCAGTCAAGCGTTGTATACATGTACACTTGCCCCCACGAAGGATGTAACCTTCAATGTAAGTACATAGGTATGACGTCGACCAAGCTGACGAGGCGTTTGACATGCCATCTTCAATCTGGTGCCCCTAGGAATCACATGAGACAAGCCCATGACATTACTCTAACAAGAGAAATGTTGAACAAGAATACTTGCATAATAGACAAAACCCAAGATTCAAGAAGATTACAAATTCTTGAGGCAATTCACATAAGAATAGAGCGACCTACCATGAACACCCAAATCACGGAACTATTTACTCTACCCACCATGAGAGTAAGGACAAGACAAGAACATATCGATGCCAACACAGAAGACAATGTCCAACATAACAGGCCAATTACACTGGATTAATCTTTGTGTTTAGATAGGAGATGCCTCGTATGGGCCAATAAGCCTTCTGCAGCCCCTATGTTTATCCCTTATGTATCCCCCCATGTTTTCACCTTCATTGTATTATCACCTGACCTAATGCGGGTATAAAATCAACTAGTATTGTAAGATCTGTTCACTTGAGAATGAACCATGGAGGTTCGAAACGTCGTGCAAATTATACAAATAAGTGTAATACACTCTATAGTAAATCACTTCTTTTCTTCACCTTAAAAGTACGAAAATGAGTTTTGGAGAACTCCTATTTCAATTAAGCCCTGATGCTAAGAAAATAGTTAGAGGGATAGAAGCCCTAAACCAGAAAATAATAAATACAGAATATGCGGTCATATTCAATGAAACATGTTTGAAAGAAAACCTGCTGCCAGTATACACCAATATATATATATATATATATATATATATATATATATATATATATATATATATATATATATATATATATATATATATATATATATATATGTCGTACCTAGTAGCCAGAATGCACTTCTCAGCCTACTATACATGGCCAGATTTGCCTAATAAGCCAAGTTTTCCTGAATTAATATATTTTCTCTATTTTTTTTCTTATGAAATGATAAAGCTATCCATTTCATTATGTATGAGGTCAATTTTTTTTATTGGAGTTAAAATTAACGTAGATATATGACCGAACCTAACCAACCCTACCTAACCTAACCTAACCTATCTTTATAGGTTAGGTTAGGTTAGGTAGCCAAAAAAGTTAGGTTAGGTTAGGTAGTCAAAAAATAATTAATTCATGAAAACTAGGCTTATTAGGCAAATCGGGCCTTGCATAGTAGGCTGAGAAATGCGTTCTGGCTACTAGGTACGACATATATATATATATATATATAACTGAAAACTCACACCTCAGAAGTGACTCGAACCCATACTGCCAGGAGCAACCAACTGGTATGTACAGGGACGCCTTAATCCGCTTGACCATCACGACCGGACTAAAGGAAGTGATAGCCAAAGCTATTTGAACCACTTCCCCGCCGGCACTCGGATGGTAATTTTGGGCATAGCATTTTATCAAATCACCTCATTCTTTGGGGCACACGTGAGGAACACAAATGCAAACAAGCCTGAATGGTCCCCAGGACTATATACAACTGAAAACTCACACCCCAGAAGTGACTCGAACCCATACTGCCAGGAGCAACCAACTGGTATGTACAGGGATGCCTTAATCCGCTTGACCATCACGACCGGACAAAAGGAAGTGATAGCCAAAGCTATTTGAACCACTTCCCCGCCGGCACTCGGATGGTAATCTTGGGCATAGCATTTTATCAAATCACCTCATTCTTTGGGGCACACGTGAGGAACACAAATGCAAACAAGCCTGAATGGTCCCCAGGACTATATACAACTGAAAACTCACACCCCAGAAGTGACTCGAACCCATACTGCCAGGAGCAATGGTCAAGCGGATTAAGGCGTCCCTGTACATACCAGTTGGTTGCTCCTGGCAGTATGGGTTCGAGTCACTTCTGGGGTGTGAGTTTTCAGTTGTATATAGTCCTGGGGACCATTCAGGCTTGTTTGCATATATATATATATATATATATATATATATATATATATATATATATATATATATATATATATATATATATATATTATATATATATATATATTATATACACACACACACACACACACACACACACACACACACACACACACACACACACACACACACACACACACACACACAAATTGTGAGAGGGCAAGAGACCAAAAGACACAAAAATGGAATCAGTATAGGAAGAGGCCAAACCCCCAAACATACCAGCGATACAAAGATGCGAGAAACAACTATACAGCAGTAAGGAGAGAGGCAGAAAGAAATTTTGAAAAAGGGATAGCAGATAAATGTAAAACAGAACCGGGCCTATTCTACAAATTCATAAACAACAAATTGCAGGTAAAGGATAATATCCAGAGGTTGAAAATGGGAAACAGATTCACGGAAAATGAAAAGGAAATGTGTGAAACATTAAATGAAAAGTTCCAAAGTGTGTTTGTACAAAATGAAATCTTCAGAGAACCAGACACAATAAGAATTCCAGAGAACAACATAGAGCGGATAGAGGTGTCTAGATATGAAGTGGAAAATATGCTAAAGGAGCTCAGGAAGAACAAAGCAGCTGGCCCAGATGGCGTTTCACCATGGGTTCTGAGAGAATGTGCATCTGAGCTCAGCATTCCACTTCACCTGATCTTTCAGGCATCCCTGTGTACAGGAATCGTAGCAGACGTGTGGAAACAGGCTAACATAGTTCCAATCTACAAAAGTGGCAGCAGGGAAGACCCCCTCAATTATAGACCTGTATCATTGACAAGTGTAATAGTGAAAGTATTGGAAAAGCTAATCAAAACTAAATGGGTAGAACACCTGGAGAGAAATTATATAATATCAGACAGACAGTATGGTTTTCGATCTGGAAGATCCTGTGTATCGAATTTACTCAGTTTCTATGATCGAGCCACAGAGATATTACAGGAAAGAGATGGTTGGGTTGACTGCATCTATCTGGACCTAAAAAAGGCTTTCGACAGAGTTCCACATAAGAGGTTGTTCTGGAAACTGGAAAATATTGGAGGGGTGACAGGTAAGCTTCTATCATGGATGAAAAATTTTCTGACTGATAGAAAAATGAGGGCAGTAATCAGAGGCAATGTATCGGAATGGAGAAATGTCACAAGTGGAGTACCACAGGGTTCAGTTCTTGCACCAGTGATGTTTATTGTGTACATAAATGATCTACCAGTTGGTATACAGAATTATATGAACATATTTGCTGATGATGCTAAGATAATAGGAAGGATAAGAAATTTAGATGATTGTCATGCCCTTCAAGAAGACCTGGACAAAATAAATATATGGAGCACCACCTGGCAAATGGAATTTAATGTTAATAAATGTCATGTGATGGAATGTGGAACAGGAGAACATAGACCCCATACAACCTATATATTATGTGAGAAATCTTTAAAGAATTCTAATAAAGAAAGAGATCTAGGGGTGGTTCTAGATAGAAAACTATCACCTGAGGACCACATAAAGAATATTGTGCAAGGAGCCTATGCGATGCTTTCTAACTTCAGAATTGCATTTAAATACATGAATGGCGATATACTAAAGAAATTGTTCATGACTTTTGTTAGGCCAAAGCTAGAATATGCAGTTGTTGTGTGGTGCCCATATCTTAAGAAGCACATCAACAAACTGGAAAAGGTGCAAAGACATGCTACGAAGTGGCTCCCAGAACTGAAGGGCAAGAGCTACGAGGAGAGGTTGGAAGCATTAAACATGCCAAAACTAGAAGACAGAAGAAAAAGAGGTGATATGATCACTACATACAAAATAGTAACAGGAATTGATAAAATCGACAGGGAAGATTTCCTGAGACCTGGCACTTCAAGAACAAGAGGTCATAGATTTAAACTAGCTAAATACAGATGCCGAAGAAATATAAGAAAATTCACCTTCGCAAATAGAGTGGTAGACGGTTGGAACAAGTTAAGTGAGAAGGTGGTGGAGGCCAAGACCGTCAGTAGTTTCAAAGCGTTATATGACAAAGAGTGCTGGGAAGACGGGACACCACGAGCGTAGCTCTCATCCTGTAACTACACTTAGGTAATTACACTTAGGTAATTACACACACACACACACACACACACACAAATATATATATATATATATACCCATATATATATATCCCCATTTTCTTTAGGAATGGGCTCTGTCCCTTCGCTCTTGATGTGGCACTGGAGGGGCAGCTTGCTCTGTTGGCTCTTGCTTGGTCCCATAGTTCATGGGCGTTTCTGGGGGGGGGGGGAGCCCCTACGGCTCCCCAGAGCTATCCATGGCTGATATGGATACCCTAACTATTTTGCATCAGTCGATGTGGGTAGAGTTCTTGGCCTACCGGGGACCACGAGCCAGAACCTGGCCCCCACAGAGAGGCACAGGGAGCAATGGCCCATAGAATTGCACATGTGATTTGGAGCATTCTATATCTGCCATCGACCGGGACAGGCACCCAGAAAGGTAAGCGCCACAAAACAAACCCCTATTCTGGTTAACAACAAAAACAGACAAATGAGAGGACAGAACTCCCCAAGAAAAACGAACTAACAAGCATGACGTCACACGAGCCGCGCCGCATGTCTGGGCAGCTCCCCCCTCGCTGGGAGGGGGAAGGGGGAGCCCCAGACCCCCGCGCTGGCGATCCCCGCCCCAGTTCCTTGGCTGATGGGATAGTGCATGGTCGTGTGGTTCCAGCTCCGGTCTTGTCTCAGTGCTGTGACTTGTTTGCAGTGCTGCTCTTACGGTGGTCATGTGAGTTTCAAGTAGTATTCTCAGGTACTTGGGCTGCATGTGCTTAGGGTCACCTTCCCTGAGTGCCCTGTAAGTACCGCCCATGGGGCTTGGGGTTGCCTTCCACAAGTCACCTTGGGTCTACCTCTGTTGGCTTTTTGCTGCTTGGCGTTTGACTGCCCCGAGTGTTTGGGGATTTTCCTCCCTTGTTTGCCTTGGGGTAAGTGGTAGTTATAGCACTGGTGGGGCGCAGGGTACTGCGTAGCTAGTTTTCACCTATAACAGCGGCCGGCTCTGTTCCCTCTGGGTACGTTGTCCACTTGTGTGGTTTTTCTTTTATATTTGTTTTTGCCTGGTAGGGGGGTCTGCCTTGTGTTTCCTCCCCCCTTCCTTTATATTAGGGTCGTTTGTGTGGTGGCACCCCCTGCTTTGCCCTCATGGGTGGACACGTCCCGTGGGTTCAGCTTTAGCAGTTTGATTGGTAGTTTGGGGCGCCGGTTAGCAGTGCCCTGCCTGGGATAACCCTTAGCAGACCCAGTCTAGGGGGCCCTGGGAAACCCCCCCGGGGGCTCTCGGGTCCGATAGTGGAGACCCTTGCATTCCCTCTCGCTTTGTGCGAGTTGAGGGTTGCTCTGTCCCTTTGTCTCAGGGTGACTCTCCTTGTTTTTGCCTCCGTCATGCTGCCTGTTGGGTCGGTGACACATTCGACCCTGAGTCCTGCGAGCTTTGTTGCTTGTTCGTGACTCCATTCACCCAGTCTGCTGATGAATTCCCCTGGGTGCAGGCAGCTCGCGCGTTGTGGGGTAGGTTGTTGCAACGCGCTCGGGTTTGTCGCTTCCCCGGATGCCCCGAGGCTACCCCAACTCTGTAGGGACCCAGACTTGCGGGTTTTGGTCGCTTCGGCCTTGGTTCCTTCCATGCCCCCTTGTTTTTCCCCCTCCTGCGGTGCGGTTGGCCTTTGCGGCTTACCTCCTGCGTGTCCTGGAGTTTGCCTCCATACTGGTTCCTTCTGTTCTGGACCGGTTGGGCTCCTTGTAGCCGTTTGGGCTCCTTATAGCCGTTTGGGCTCCTTGTAGCCGTTTGGGCTCCTTGTAGCCATTTGGGCTCCTTGTCGCCGGTTGGGCTCCTTGTCGCCGGTTGGGCTCCTTGTAGCCGGTTGGGCTACTTGTCGCCAATTGGGCTGCTTGTCGCCAATTGGGCTGCTTGTCGCCGGTTGGGCTACTTCTCGTCTTGTTGGGCTACTTTTCTTTTGTGTCCTGCGCATGCGCCGTGGAAGTTTGTTTTGGTTCCGGGCGGTGTGCACACGTGTTGATGTTCTGCATCCATTTTCTCTCTGGGGGGGGGGCTTCGCCTCTTGCTCTTTTCTTTCTCCAATCCGTGCCCCGTTGCTTTGGGGGTGTTCTGGAGTGCCGCTGTGGGGAAGCCACGAGGTTTTTCCCTGCATTTTAGGGTGGGGAGCCTCCTTCGCCGCTCCCCTCCTCCTCTCCGGCATGGGCGCCCTGGCCGCCTCCGGCAGCTACGTTCTCATACTCTTGCGTCATGGCCCTTCAGCGCCTATGTTCTGCAGGTGAGTTGGTGCGATCTGGCGTCTCCTTCGTCCTGACGCTGTTTTTGTTTTTGGAAGTAGGAATGGGTGTACATCCGTACTTGAGAACGTGGACCGTACCAACTGAGGTGCCTCCTGCAGGGCTGTTGGCCCATACAGGGCAGCTCGTGTTCTCACCACCTGCTTCCTTCCTCGGTTCACGGGTGACTGCGGGTGGCCTCTTGGCCCTTCTGAGGCGGCTCCTGCCTGTACTCCTGCCCCTCTCCTATGCTTGTCTAACCTTGCTTGAGTTCGGGGCCCCGCCTCCACCTTGTTCCACAGTGCAACGGTGGGAGTGCCTGTTCGGTGGTATGTTTTCTTGTGTCGAGGGTGTTTTGTGCTCTCCTCCTTGTGCTTGCAGGATTGGGTTCTGGCTCTTTGGTTCCGCCTCTCCCCTGTCGTTTGCCTGACGAGTGGATTCTGTGCTTCATGGGCGCTCTCGTCTCTGCTCTTGGGGCTGTGTATGGGGTCAGCCCAAGTTGGGCTGCCTAATGTGTTCCTTTGATTGCCTGTTACACTGCACATGTTTCTTCTACCATTTCTGTGGCTCAGTTGGGTGCTCGGTTTCCGCCTGTGTCCCCTTGTGTGCCACTCGTGTTATGATATATCTTTATCTTCCCTGTCGCTTCCTCGGGGAGTGTGGTGACGTTTTGCTGCAGTTTTGGTACTGCGGCTGCGTGTAGGGTTGGTTGGGCATTTTGTTCGGCCCTTCCGTGCTCCCTCTGGGGCCCTCCTTCCTTGCTGGTCCTGCTGTGTCGGGCCTGGTTTTTCCATGTTCCTTGGATTCTCTGTCCTGTCCTCGTCCTTGTCTCGTTGTGCTGGCTGGGGATGAGCTTGGGGTCTTCGTCCCGCCCCTCGCCTATCATTCGGTTTCGGTTCCCGTTCCAGAGCCCAGTGGGCGCCCTTCCTTAGTGTTTTTCACGGCTGCCCCGGGGTTTTTCTTGACGCTGGGGCTTTGGGGGGGACAGCTCGGCCCCGGGGCCTGCAGGGTGGGTTCTCGGGGCTGGGGTGGGGCTACCATGGGGGACCTCAGGCCCCGTTGGTCCCCGACGGGGTTTTCTACCCCTCTGGGCAGAGCTTGCGGTTTTGTGGAGTGAGGTTTTTTCCGTTCACTCTCTCCACACGTGTATTTTGAGCGTCGGCCCCTCCCTGGGCTCGGTTTCCTTGTCCATTATGCCCGTTGCTTCCGTCCTGTCGGGTGCTTTTCGACGGTCTTCGCCCCTTTTTTCCGGGACGGGCCTTCTCCGTCATGTCCCCCTCTTCTTGGGGTTCTGCATGACTTTTGGTCTCGGGTGCGATGGGGTTTTTGTGCCTTTGTCCTTTGTGTTTGCTTCTTTTTGTTCCCGATGTTTCGGGACGGTTTTGCTCCTTCCTGTTTTCTGGTACGTCTGTCGTCGTTTGGTTGGGCTTCCCTCTGGTCCTTTCTAGGGCTTGTGGTTCCTATTCCAGGCAGCTTCTGGGTGTTTGGCCTTCTTGTTCTTTTGTTCATATCTCTTCTCTTAGCGCTGTCTCGGCGCTGCTCGTTTTCCTGGGGGCGATTTTGCTCATCTTAATGAGTGTCTTTTCGCTCCTGCCCTTCTGCGGGATGTTGTTGCGGGGCGGCTCTTTGTGCGGGTTCCTTCCATGTCGGCTGCACTTGTGGCAGTGGAATTGCACGCTTGTGGCATTTTGGTTTTGGTCCTGCGTTTCTTTTCCCTCCTGGGGCTGTCATAGGATTGGCTTGCGGAGGATGTAGAGGCGCTTGGGGCCGTTCCTGGGTCTGGCACCTTGGTTTCTGCTGCTAGCTTTCGGTATCGATGTTCCTTCTGTGCCATTTCACAGGCTGTCTCGTGCGTTGTTTCACCTGCTCATGCACTGCCTGTGCCATCCTGGTCTTTGGACAGGATGCTCTCCTGTTTTTCTTCTCCTTGGTGGTTGTGGCTCCTTGGGGTCAGGTTTGCTTTGCCTCGGCTCTCTTTTTATGTTGGCATTGGCCTCTGGGGGTCGTGTGGCAGAGCTTCATGCTCTTCTCAGGTGCAGTGGTTTTTGGCTCCTATGGTCGTGGTCATAGGTTTCTTCGTCTGCAGCCATTCTCCCTTTTTCTGGCGAATAATGTGCCTGCTGCTTTCCGGAGGGGTCCTTGGGTTGTTGTCTCGACTTCGTGTTGAGGAGTGGGTCACTGACCGCCGTCCCTTTGTTTTCTTAGGTAGTCTTTGGTGAAGTAGCTCCTGGGAGCCGTAGGGGTTCCCCCCCAGAAAACCAGCATTGAATGTAATGAAACGCCATTTTCTGGTTGAGTCCCGGAGGCTCATACATCAGGCTGCGAGCAGCCGCGTCCAACAGCCTGGTTGATCAGTCCAGCAACCAGGAGGCCTGGTCGACGACCGGGCCGCAGGGACGCTAAGCCCCAGAAGCACCTCAAGGTAGGTAACCTCCCCGGCACCCTCCCGGCCTCCGGTCGGCGTTTTTTTTCGCAGTTTTGATATCCAGCCTCAGAACTGGGGCGGGGATCGCCAGCACGGGGGTCTGGGGCTTCCCCTTCCCCCTCCCGGGGAGGGGGGAGCTGCGCAGACATGCGGCGCGGCTCGTGTGACGTCATGCTTGTTAGTTCGTTTTTCTTGGGGAGTTCTGTCCACTCGTTTGTCGATTTTTGTTGTTAACCAGAATAGGGGTTTGTTTTGTGGCGCTTACCTTTCTGGGTGCCTCTCCCGGTCGATGGCAGATATAGAATGCTCCAAATCACATGTGCCATGGGCCATTGCTCCCCGTGCCTCTTTGAGGGGGGGACCAGGTTCTGGCTCATGGTCCCCGGTAGGCCTAGAACTCCACCCACATCGACTGATGCAAAATAGTTAGGGTATCCATATCAGTCATGGATAGCTCTGGGGAGCCTCCAGGACTCACCCAGAAAATGGCGTTTCATTACATTCAACGCTGGTTTTTTTTGGTTGTCTTCTAGCCTTTGGTGCCATTGGGCAGCAAACCCCTTTGGTGGGTTCAGCCCCTTTGGTGGGTTCAGGGCTGGTGGGGTGAGCTGCTTCTCCTGCTCTTTGTCATGTCATCTTGGTGTGGGTCCATTTGGATGTGGTCAATCCGCCCCATCCTTCCGAGGTTCTCACCAGTTCTAATGCCGACGTGGGACTTTGCGGATCTGTGGTTCTTTTGGACTTGTTCAGTCTGCGTCCCAAACCTGCACACAGAAATAACACCACATGAGACCAGAAGACATGGCAAGATGTGCAGAATGCCCCCGTTGAAAAGCACAGGTGCAACAGGTACTCTGAGAGAGAACTCTATCAACATCAGAGGCCCGAGACTGTTCAACACGCTTCCACTACACATAAGGGGCATAACTGGCAAACCCCTCACAGTGTTCAAGAGAGAACTGGATAAGCACCTCCAAAGGATACCTGATCAACCAGGCTGTGACTCATACGTCACAGCCTGGTTGATCAGTCCAGCAACCAGGAGGCCTGGTCGACGACCGAGCCGCGGGGACACTAAGCCCCAGAAGCACCTCAAGGTAGCCTCAAGGTAGCCCTGGATTCTTTGCCCTCTTTGGATGACCTTTGTCTCGGGTCCGGCTTCTGTTGGGGCCAGGTGCCTGGATTGTGTCCCTCGACCTCCGGGTCACTTCTTGGCACGTTCCTCAAGGGTTCTGGGACTGGCACAGTTGGTGGTGGGGCTTCAGGTTTGCCGCTTTCGTTGCCTTCCTTAGTTTGTATTTGGCACCTCGCGTATTTACGCATCTTTACCGGATCTTGGTGACCTGTCTGCGTCTGCTCGGGATTTGGTTTCTGGCCTACCTCGACGACTGGCTGGTGTAGGCTCCCAGTTGATCTGCTTGTCTGCTCGCCAGGAGTGTGGTTCTTTGCTGATCGCCGGGTTCGGGTTCCTGGTGAACTGGAGGACGTTCCTTCTGGTTCTGTCCCGACTTTGGACCTGGCTGGGTCATGTTTAGGACTCCTGGACCGCTTGTATGTCTCTCCCTTTAGAGGCGTTGCTGCGGCTGCGGTCCCGCCTTCGGCTGTTACTGAGGGGGTCCCCTGGTCACTCGGTGGTTGCTCGAGGGGGTTGAGCAGGAGTCTGAACTTCGGAATCTGCAGGACTGCAACGATGATATTCTGCATATCCTCGAAGCCCAAGGCCATTCTGTCCTCAAGGTAGACATGTTTACTTGTCCCCCTCGTGGTCGTCACCGTCAGCCCCTTCGGGTTGTGAAGATTACCTTTGATGGTAGGACCCTTCCACCCTGCTGTCATTCTTGCTGGTGCCAGGTGCTCTGTCCAGGAGTACAATCCCTCTCCTCGGCTCTGTAATAGGTACCTGCTTGATGGGGTTCTGAGAGTTCTTCTACTCCCCAAGCCTGGCCTGAGGCCAGGCTTGACTTGTGAGAGTTTGGTCCACTAGGCTGTTGCTTGGAGCGACCCGCAGGCCCACATACCCACCACAGCCTGGCTGATCCGGAACTTCTCTTAGAAAACAGTCCAGTTTTCTCTTGAAGATGTCCACGGTTGTTCCGGTGCTGGAGGTTTGGGCATGGAGTCCTCCGCTTCTCCAGTACTGTCTCTGTCTTGTGTGTGAGCGCGAAGATCACTCTAAGTCGGAGTGCACTTCTCCCCAGGCTCGCTGCCTCAACTGCGGTGAGGCCCACCCTACCTTCTCATGTGCGTGTATACATTACAAGCAGCCGTCCTCAACTTGAAGCTCCGGGAGCGTTTGTCTTTTCCTGAGGCGAGGCGCCACGTTCGCCGTCTCCCAATTTATGCTAACATCTCTTATGCTTGCGTGTTGCGCTCTTCCTCTCCTCGTCCTTCCCACCTTCCTCAGACTCAAAACCGTTTCCAGGACTTGGACCCTGACACACCCACCGCCCCCTCCTCTGTTTCTTTGAGTTCTGTCCCGAAGGGTCCCCCTCCTGGTCCTCTGTCTGGGGTTCCCCTTCTTTCTGCCCGGTCTGTCATGTCTCCTGTGTCTTCTTCCTCGTCTCCCTCCGATTCTCCTTCCCAGCCTTCTCCTCTGTCTATTAGCTCTCCACGCCACCTGTCAGTACGGGCTGATGTCTATTGCTCTCCCAATGGCCGTCGTTTATGCTCTCATTCAGCTTCTGTTTAGACACTGGAATCCGTTGCCCAGTACATGGTTGCTGAGACATCTGTCTCTTTGAGTCAGAAGCGTAAGCCTGGCTCCTCTCCTTCCTCCTCACCGGCAGGTAAAAAGGCTTCACTTTTTTCCTCGCCCCTTACTTATGACTCTCCATCCCCTCCCGTTTCGGTGGTTACGACCCCTGTTCCTGCTATGGAGGTTTCTTTGGCCCCCGCTTCCCTCTTGGTTGGTGCCCTTACTGAGGTGCATCCCCTGGTTTCTGCCCCTCCTGCTGCTGTCCTTGACCTTCGGTTATCCCCCTCTCGTCCTCCTCCAGACCCTACTCGTCCGCCCCTGGTCGGTCCTCTAGCTACCTTCCCTCCTTCTTTACTCAGTTTACCCATGCCCCCCTGACCCTGATCCTGCGCTTCTTTAACGTGTTCCCTTTTCACCTTTGTTTCTTCGTTGTTCTCTGTTGCTGTCCTTCCTCTTCTCGTCGATATCAATTCTTCAATGGAACGTTCGTGGTTATTACGCCAATTTCCTTGAACTCCAGCTTCTGATTTCGCGGTTTTCGATCCTTTGTGTCTGTCTTCAGGGGCCATGTCACCGAAAGTCCGATGAAAAATGGAATATTTACGAAAAATTACGAAAAATACTACAACGTTCTGGCAACACTGTGGTCCAAACCGTTTAATGATATCTTGAAAAATAACGTAATTAGAGTCAAATTTCCCGCTGCAACTTTCGTGAATCTGGTCCTCGCGCCGTGAGTACGCCGCGGGGTATTGTATCTTACGTTGTAGCTGTCTTATTTTTCGTAATAGCGTTGAAAATAACATGTTATGCATAAAATGAATATAAACTAACCATATGGCAACACAACATATGGTCTGACACGAGGGTGGTGCAGTCAGTGACTGCGTGTCTCTCATGGAGAGAGGATGTATGCTGACGCGCTCACACAATATCTCCCAGAACATGCTATTTTTGGATTTTTAGCTATTTGTACTGCAATATGACTTACCAAACGAACAAGAGAGAAGCATTGACAGCTAGATGCATGCGAGCTCTCCATACGAGCTGGCCGCAATGCGTAAATCACCACTCACGAGTGACCGCAGGTAGAGAAACTTTGAGAGCGCGCTACGCAACTCCAACTTTTAAAACTAGATAAAATTTCACAGCCTTTATTTATTATTCTATTTACATGAAACTTGCACATTATATGTAGAAAATACGCCTCTATAAACGCATGTCATTATTCTTATCTACGTAGATTTATTGATTTTATAAATAATGATACACCTCATTTTGTTGCATACGTTTTTGGGAAACTTTTATAAAATCTGTATTATTGCACTAAATACATCTAGGAAAATAATGTGACATGCAAATCTTTATTATATAGTAAGGTCATAGCTGAGTGTCTTATAAATGATTTTGGTTCACAATTGTGGGCTGTGAAATTTTTTGAACATGGTTGAAAAATTCGTCTTTTTTTTTTTTTTTTTTTTTCTCCGTCTCTATTTAGGCTGAGATGCTGAAACTTGGCCTATGTGCAGCACCTTTCACATGTATCAGGATAATAAATTATGAATACCCTACAACAACTTTTTATTTCGGGGGAGATGGCCCCTTCAGGAGCCGATGCTTGGTGTTCGTCCTGGTCGCTTTCATGGCTATTCCTTTCTCTCTCCCCACCCAGCTATTGCAGGGGCTCCTAACTCTTCTGATCTCTTGATTTGCTCTGATGTTCCCTTTGTCCCCTTACTTTTTCTTTCGCCTCTCCATTGTTCTGCTGCTCGTATCTTTGTGAGGAAATGGTACACCGTTTGTTCCATTTATCTCCTCTCGAGTGTCCCCGCTTTCTCTTCCTGATCTGAAACACCTACTGGCCTCCTTGCCGGAGCCTGTGCTCCTGCTGGGTGATTTCAATTGTCGTCATTCCCTTTGGGGTGATGTTCTGATGAACACCCAGGGTCGTCGTGTTGAGCCGTTCATCCTCTCTTCTTCCCTGTCTCTTCTGAATTCTGGTGAGCCCACGCATTTGGACTCTCGGACTCACACCCTTTCCTGTTTTGATTTTTCTCTTTGCTCGTCTTCTCTTTACTTAGATTTCACGTGGCAGGTTCTTGATGACCTCCATGGCAGTGATCATTTCCCCATCCTTGTTACCTTTTTCTCTTTTCACCCTCCCTTCTCCTTCCCTAGGTGGCAGTTTGCTAAGGCGGACTGGAACCTATTTACCCTTGGTGCTGCTCTCTCTAACCTCTCCCTTCTGCCTCTCCCTCGCTCTCTCCTCCTTTTTCATGTCACTGTCTTCAACACTGCCCTCCACTCTATTCCTCGCTCTTCCTCTCAGGGACCACGGAAGTGCGTTCCCTGGTGGAATGCAGACTGTGCTCGGGCTGTCCGTAGTAATCGTGTAGCCTGGAAGAGACACTGCTGCCGGCAGACATGTCTCGCGATAAAAGAAAAATTATTTTCTTTTATTTCGGAAGGCGAGTGCGGTGGCCCATCGGGCCATCTGTACGGCTAAACGTGAATATTGGGCATCTTATGTCTCCACCATTACGTCCGACACTCCTCTGCCGCAGATCTGGAAGCGTATCCGCAAGATAGCGGGTAAGTTCGTTCCCGATGTTTCACCGGTCCTTCACCTCCATGATACTCTTGTGGCGGACCCGTTGCAGGTCGCTTCCGAACTGGGTTCCCACTTTTCTTCTGTTAGCTCTGGTCTTCATCTTCCCCAATCTTTCCTTCTTCGTTAACCTGTCCTTGAATCTCGTCCTTTAGATTTCTGCACTCATCTTTGACTTCCCTATAACGCCCTTCTCTCTCTCTGAACTTCGGTCAGCTCTGGCCCTCTGCGTTTCTACGGTGGCGGGCTTCGATGGCATTCATTATGAGATGCTTCGCCATCTCCCTCCGTGCACGGCTCAGTATTTGCTGATTCTGTATAATCGAGTCTGGGAGTCAATCGTCGTCAGTCTCTGAGGACTGGCTCGATGCCGTCGTCCTCCCTGTTCGAAAACCAGGGTCTCTGGGAACATCCCCTAAGGACTTTCGCCCTATTGTCCTCACAAGTTTTGTCTGCAAACTCTTTGAACGTATGGTTAATGTTCGTCTGATGTGGTTCTTAGACACCATCACCACCTCCCCCCTTCTCAATTTGAACTTCCGGGACGAGCGTGTGTCTTGTTTTCCGACAGCCCCCCTGTGGTCGCTTGTCCCTTGATAGTATTCTTGGTGAATCGGATACTTTTGATATCGTTCGCCTTATGCGTTTCTGTTCTTGTATTGGCATCCTTGGTGATATTTAGCGCCCTCTGATTGTCCCACGCATTTGATGGTGCTACATAGCCTTCCTGGTTTGGTGCCTTCTTTTGATAATTACTTACTTGAGTCTAAATCGGTGGCGCTTTCATGGGATGTACTGCTTGATTGCCAGTCGCCCTTTGAACAGTACAAGCTATTTGTCGCTGACCACATTCTGTGCAGGTACAAAATAATTGCGTAACTTGCCTCTCATGTCACTGAAAACTTTCCGTACCTTCCAAAGTCTGTCGTGTCTGTCCTCATTTGCATTATTTTGGAAATGCAAGCACCTGAGAAGCAACAGGAACCTATCATGCGACATGTGCCTGTTGAACACAGGTGATGGAACAAGGCTGTCTTTGCTCCTATAATCCTAGATGACATGTTTCTCGGAGTGCTTCATCATCGTGCTCAGTGCAAGAAACACGTACATTTCGTCAATTGTGGTGTCCTTTCACCGTGTCAGGCGTGAGGCAGGTAAAATGCTGGCGTCTATGAGGCTGTGAGCGTATCTGTTTGTCTCAGTCACAAGATGGGGGTCATGAATTCGTTGTCAAAATCTTCCAGGAAATTGTCTATTTCTGCCATATCCTCACCTTTATATGGAAATAATGGTGTCACACCAACATCGGTACCATCAAATGTTGGTACAGTATTTGTGAAACAAATGTGGCACAATCCTCCCACACAAGTATACCTGGGGGTTTGGTTTTGGCACCAACACCACGGCCAACACCACCACGAGCACCACAAACACGGCTACGTCATCTGGTGCTGGAGCTGTGTGGGGGTATGGTAGGAAATGAGGCTGATCTACGTATCGTAGGCCTACCACAAACACCTGATGTAGAGGGGCCACAGTCATCATTGTTTTGTAGCTGCGTGACATGCTGCCGCCTGAAGCGATGTGTTGCTGAGGCAGCAAAACCCCCGCCTGGTAACACACTCGCTGCTTGTACTCTGTTCGTCCACACTACTCATATTGGAGCCTATGTCACTGAAGCTCGAGAAAGATTCATCGCAAGTACTATCACTGAATAAACTTGCGTCAGGGGACACACACATGGTGGTGGCGATGATAACTGTGTTGATCCAGGGCAGCGAGGCAAGCCATGCAATGCGCGTGTACTGTACATGCTGGCGACATCATCCACCTCAGTCTCTCCCTCACTCGTATCAGACCTCTTTCTCTGGATCACAGTCTAAATCATCATCCATAGCACCATCATCATACAAAATGTGGCATATCTCCACCTCCTCACCATTTTCCATGACCGCAGGTGACCGTGGAGCGGGAGCTCGTAGACGATGCATCAGACATGGTTGCTGCTTTAAAATTGAGGCTCCCCATGGCCGTGGGGCATGCTGGGATTTTTTTTCAAGATGGCAGACGATCACTTGGACCCCCAGGCATCCATTTTGTACCCGCGTCACCGCGCGCCAGATTTGAATGGAACACTAAAATCTAAATACCCAGAGGCGCATTGCGCATCCCCTGTCGAGCACCTGCAGGCGCGTTGCAAAGTTCAGTGGTTAAGGGTTAACAGTGATACATTCCATCTTCTCAGGTATGATAAAAATGAAGACCTTAAACATAATACAGGGTATAAAACTTAATCAAATTTGCCCATAGTAGGAAACCAGCATGTAAAGAATTTGGGAATATTGGTAATGATGTCTGATGACCTAACGTTTAGCAAAATCAAGCAAATATTGCATCAGCCAGAAAAATGATACGAGAACTTTCAAATTCAGTGATCCCATCACAATAGTTGTAGTATTCAAATCACTTGTGCTGTCCCGTCTTGAGTACTGCTCAGTACTCACTTCCCTCTTCAGAGCAGTAGAGAGTGCTGAAATAGAAGGAGTACAGAGAACATATATGGCATACATAGACGCGATAAAGCCCCTAAATTATTGAGATCATCTCAAAGCTCTCCAAATGTACTCACTAGAAAGGAGACGAGAGAGATATCAAATAATGTACTCGTGGAAAATACTGGAGGGCCAGGTCCCAAATCTACACAGTAAAATATCAACATACTGAAGTGAAACGATATGGAAGAAAATGCAGAATAGAACCAGCGAAGAACAGGAGTGCCATAGGCACAATCAAAGAACACTGTATAAACATCAGAGGTCCACGGTTGTTCAACATCCTCCCAGCATGTATAAGAAATATTGCCAGAACAACCATGGACATCTTCAAGAGAAAACTAGATTGTTTTCTTCAAGAAGTGCCGGACCAACCGGACTGTGGAGGATATGTGGGCCTGCGGACCGCTCCAAGCAACTACCTGTTGGACCAAACTCTCACAAGTCAAGCTTGGCCTCGGGCCGTGCTTGGGGAGTAGAAGAACTCCCAGAACCCCATTAAGCAAGTTTCAAGCAGGCCTGCATTGCGCTGCCTAGGCTGGCTTGGTCTCTGGCCGGTGTTTCTTTTCTCTTTTCTGCTCCATTTTGGTGTCCACTTCTGTTTGGCTTGTTTCCAGTTGCCAGTTCTTGAGCTTGGTGCTCTCCTCCAGCTCCGGTTCTTGGCCTTTCACCCCTGATGAGCCGTTTCCTCATGGATACCAGGTCCCTTCTTCTCTGGCTGAGTTTGGATCGGTTGACCTCTGGAGGGGGTCCTTACGTCTTTGGGGTTTGTTAATGTGTCAGGGGGTGCTTCACCTGTTCTCAGGTGGCAGTTTCTGCCACACCTTTGTGCCAACGGTTCTGCCTTGTTGGCTGCCTTGTGGGTTGCTCTGTTCTCCTAGGTCCTCAGTTCTGAAGATTTCTTTTTCGGGTTGTCCGCAGTGTTTCTTTGATTGCCAGCCTGCAATCTCTCCTCGTGGCCATGGAGTTCAGAGGTTTGTTGTTTCTTGACAGTTCTCGCGTCCCTGTTCTGGGCTAGTTACAGTGGTTGTGGAGGTCGACCAGGGTGTTGGCAGTTCGGAGCTTGAACAGTGTTCCCAGGCCTCATTGCCCGTTTGGTATTGGGTCGGCTTTCTAGGCCGATGGTCTCGTCTTCGTTTTGACACTTGTGGTCCCCCCCTCCTCCCTGGTGTGTGTGTGTTTCTTCCTTCTCTGTGGGTAGTTAGCTTCAGGGTGCCACAAGGGGCTTCCCTCAGAAAACAAGCATTGAATGTAATGAAACGACAATTTATGGGTGAGCCCCGGTTTCTCCCTGACACCCTCCCTCCCATGGGGGCCTCTGCAGGTATCAGAAGCAGCCAGCTATGGTTTACTTTGTCTTGCTAACTTTCTGGGTGCTTTCCTGGGTGGTGGCATAACTGAATAATATAAATGCCACAGCTCCCTGTCCCTCTGAGAGGACCTTGTTTTGGCGCTGTGTCCCTGGTATGTCAGAGAACTCCGCGACTAATGGCACCTAGTAGACAACAAACAACAACTTCATTGGAGTTGGTAGCTTCATGGAGCCACTGGGACACACACACACGCAGAAATTGACATTTCATTACTCTCAACACCTGTTGTATGCTTTGGTTGTGTGCCTTGCACTGTGAACATTGTCACAAGCAATGGGTTCACTGATATCTGAACCTTGTACATAGTCTTTGTCACTATCAGGATCTTCTTTATCACTATCAACATTAAATTATTGCAGTTTCTTAATTATTTTTTAAACATTAAATGATCCTGTGAGCATGAGCTCTATGATGGTGTTGTGAGCTGCTACTGCTCATGGTTGCTGGTTTAGTACTGAGGCCCTTTACACCGATGAGGGGTACCCACAATTTTTTTTCCAAGATGGCATCTATTTACCGAGGCATGAGGAAGCAGATTTGAAGTCCATGTACCCACAGGAATTTGAAAGTTCTTGCTAGACCTAAAAATTACAGTGGTTGACACTTGCACCATCTATAAAATGATGGTGGTTGATATATGCAATTAAAGGGTTAATGGACCCTACAATTTTAAGCTACAAATTCAGCACATAATGAATTACAAAATGTTTTGGATGCAAGTAACCCGACGTGTGAAACTAAAAATCATCAATACACATTGAAACTCGGTCATGAAGTACTTACCCGCTTAGCTTTGAATCGGAGTAAACCAGTACCACACAAATCATAGCTCCCTTGTCACCATAGTATGTGTAATCTCAGTTACCTGAACTAATTGTTAGCAGACACCATCTAAATAAAAGCTCACTCATTAGGTGGAGAGATTCTTATATTCTCTGTAACATCATACTTTAGCAAACTACATTATTCATATAAACATTTCATCGATCTAAAATATTAGGTGTAAAGTTGCAAATTGTCACCAAAGAAATTGCCCCCTGAACTGGTTTAATTAGTCAATTGTAAAATCTTACATTTATTTTGTTTTATATTTGATATTTATATTTTTAATTTTTGTATCTTTTGTATCTAATATACTTTTGTTTATCCCCAAAATTGAAGAGGTGTACAAGAGGAATGGGATTCTGAATGTGAAGGTGATGCAGCCATTGCCTCCTCCATATCAGCATATGTGGCAGGGCGTTACTCTCCCCGACTGCTTCCTGCAAATAAACTGGAACCTGGTACTGTGGTGGTAGATGAGACGGAAGATGGACAAAGACTGGCATGGGCCCGACAACGTGTAATTGGAGCTGGCCAGCCTGTGGAGAATGTCCTATCGGCTGAGGAGAAAGTTATGCAGCGTGAGGCTCAGCGAGCTATGGCCAAGTAAGTATTGTAATGTTTAAAGGCTCTTTATGTTTATTGCGCTCTGCTGCATAAGAAATCAGCTTTAGTATTGCTGTACTTTTAGCCTTCACTCATTAGAGATTATAATACCCTTTATAGCATTTTTATTCTATCTGGTAAATCTCATGGTGCACTTTGGATCCTTTGTTGCAATCTCCTTAGAAAATATTTTCCTAAAAATTGGCCTGAAAGTTACTTGTTAAACTTAACCAATCTCTGTTTTAAACTTAAATAATACGGTCACCAGGTTTACTTAAGGTCTCTCTTAAGTAAATTTCTGCTTGACTAAGTACGTGTGGGAGTAATTTTTCTGTTTAGTACCATAAAAACATGGCCAATATCCTGGTCCAGAGTGTACACAAACAGACCTGACCTTAACACTAGCAATGCGTTTACAGAAGAACATGATATTCCATCAACTTCCGACATAAGTAACGCATTTAATGGTTTGATCACACCACATATGTATCTTATTAATCAAGATTGATTAACAGAGAAGGATAATTATACTGCAAATTTCATATGAAAATTAACTAACATTAGCAATAATAATAATAATAACAACAACTAAACAATAATTAGTGCTCAAATATGGGTAGCCTAGCCCTGCCTAAAAAGATAATTGATTATAACCAAAACACTTTTTCCTCAATCCTCGGGTTGCTCAGCTATCAACTCCTTAAGTGTAGGAGTTGATAGCTAAACAGCCCTGTAACATTTTCCTGTAACTTATATGGACTGTTAATTGCTTTCAGTATTAAGGTAATTTTCCTCTCTTCTGTATGTAGTGGACATCTATTTTCCATTGTGTGTGTTTCCTCTTGGAATAAAAATGGAATACCTTTGTGATGAACAACTTCATCACTCGGGTTTAACACAGGTAGTTGATTTTCCTCAAAACCAAACAGCAGTAACTGCTTTTTCAGCGGCTGTTACTGTAGTGTGCTCCCTGGGGACTGGACATTTGGTTTGGACTGCAGTAGAATTAGTATTTTTCATGTTGCACACCAAACACTAGCAATGACTTCCTGTTGAGCATAGGCCAACCAGACCAGGAGGCCAGATTCACAAAGCAGTTACACAAGTACTTACAAACGTGTGCATCTTTCTTCAATCTTTGACACCTTTGGTTACATTTATTAAACAGTTTACAAGCATGTAACATAGTTTTTATAACAATCAACTGTCGTTATTGTTATAAAAAGCCTCCTGGTGTTTCGGAGCTCATTCACTGTTTATTAACTGTAAACAAAGCTGCCAAAGAGTGAGAAAAGATGTATAGGTTTGTAAGTGCTTGCCTATCTGTTTCATGAATCTGGCCGCGAGATACTGACAATTCTTTCACCAATCACTAGCAAATAAACAGCTCCTTTCTTTACTTGGCAGAACATTCACTTCTGGTTATTCATTAGCCTTGTCACATACATATTTTTCCACTAACAAATAGTGCTTGTGAGTGAAGCTTCCATTCGTCTTGATGGATATAAGGTAAGTTTCACCACAAGGTTTGTGAGATGTTTAACAACTGTACTGTGTAGAGCACCCTAAGGCATTCTGAGAGTTGTGCTATTTTCTGGGGAGAGCCCCTTTGGCTCCCCAGAGCTTACTAGGCTGATATGCTAAAGTCAGACTTTGGCATCAGTCATATGTATGGAGTTCAATGGGTCTACCGGGAACCACGAGCCAGAACATGGCCCCCCTCAGAAGAGGCAAGGGGGAGCAATGGCCTATAGAAACCCCCATGTGGTTGGAAGCATTCTGTGTCCACCATCGGCCGGGTCTGGCATCCAGAAAGGTAAGCATCCCAAAATAAACCCCTATTTTGGTGAAAACATTGCTACTAAAAGTCGAACAAATGGATAGAACTCCCCTAAACGAAATGAGCATATGATCATGACATCACACGTTGCTGCACCATAGTCTGCACTGCTCCCCCCCTACCCTGGAGGGGGAAGGGGGAGCCCCAGACCCCACACGCCGGCTATCCACCCCTTAGTTCTCAGGATGATGCTAGAGGCAGAGATTGTGTGCTTGACTCCAGAGTTTTCAGCACTGTGCTTAGAGTGTGGTGGCTGTCTTCGTGGGGTACGAGAGCCAGGAGTTATTCTACGGTACTCAGGCTGCATGCGCCTAGGGTTCTCGTCCCTAGGTGCCCTGTAAGTACTGTCCGTGGGGCTTGGGGCCACCTTCCACAAGTTCCTCGGGACCTGCCTCTACTAGGCCATATTACTGCTCAGTTTTTCGGCTGCCCTTTGGGTGCTTGGGGGTTTTGTCTTCCTTGTTTACCTTAGGGTATGAGGCAGTTTGCACTGGTGGGGCGCAGGGTGCTATGCAGTTTGTTTTCACCACTCACAGTGGCTGGCTTTGTTCCTTGGGGTACGTTGTCCTCTTGCGGGGTTTTGTTTTCTGGGGGAGCCCCGTCGGCTCCCCGGAGCTTTACCGGCTGATATGCTAATGTCAGACTTTGGCATCAGTCATGTGTATGGAGTTCTAGGGCCTACCGGGGACCACGAGCCAGAACCTGGCCCCCTCAGAGAGGCAAGGGGAGCAATGGCCTATAGAAACCCCCGTGTGGTTGGAAGCATTCTATGTCTGCCATCGACCGGGTCAAGCATCCAGAAAGGTAAGCATTCCAAAACAAACCCCTATTCTGGTGAAAATTGCTACCTAAAGCCGAACTAGTGGATAGAACTCTTCAACAGAAAACAAGGAAACTAGTATGACCTCATACGTCACCGCGCCGCTGTTTGTGCAGCTCCCCCCTCCCTGGGAGGGGGAAGGGGGAGCCCCAGACCTCCCACGCCGGCTATCCATCCATCAGTTCTTCGGCTGATGCTATAGGCAATGGTTCTGTGCTCCGGCTCCAGTGGTTGTTTCAGCACTGTACCTTGAGTGTGGTGTCTGTTTTCTAGGTGGTGCGTGAGCCGGGAGTGATTCTTCAGTACTCGGGCTGCATGCGCCTAGGGTTCCCTAACCTAGGTGCCCTGTAAGTACTGCCCTTGGGGCTTGGGGCCACCTTCCACAAGTTCCTTGGGTCCTGCCCCTGCTTGGCCGTTGGTTTTCAGCCGCTCTTTGTGTGCTCGGGTGTTCTGTCTCCCTTGTTCGCCTTAGAGTAAGGGGCAGTTTTTGCACTGGTGGGGCGCAGGGTACTGTGCAGCTTGTCTTTACCAATCATAGCGGCCGGCTCTGTTCCGCTTGGGTACGCTGTCCTCTTGCGGGGTTTTCTTTTTCTTTTTGTTTATCTACCTGGTGGGGGGGGGGTCTGCCTTCGTTCTTGCCCCTTGTGTCCCTTGTGTTCTGAGTATTTTCTGGTGGTACCCCCTGCTAGGTCCCCGTGAGTGTACACGTCCCGGGGGTTCAGCTCTTAGAAAGTTGTTTGGTAGCTTTGGGTGCCAGTTAGCAGTATCCTGCCTGGGATTACCTGAGCGCGAGTCCTCTTATAGTAAACGCTCGGACCCTGGGAAACCCCTGGGGGCGCGCGGGTCCGATGGATGTGACCCCAGAGTCCCCCCCTCGCTTCCAGCGAGTTTGAGGGTTGCTCTCACCCTTTGTCTCTGGGTGACTCTGTTTTGCCTCCGACTGCTGCCTGTGGGGTCGGTGACACCTTCGACCCAGAGTCCTGCGAGTTTGGTTGCTCGTTGTGGCTCGGTTACCCAGTTGTGCTAACAAAGCGGGTGCGGGCAGCAGGGGCGTTGCACTTGAGCCTTGGTGGTGGCAACGTTCTCGTGGTTTCCTCCCCGGGAGCCTCGGGGCGCCCTGTTGTAGTTCGTTTTGGGACTTGGGGGTGTTGGTTGCTTCGGTTCCATCCACGCCCCCTTGTCTTTCCCCTGGATCACCCTTCCTGCCTGCATCCGGTTCCTTACCGTCTGTAGGTTCGGGACGGGGTTTTTGATGGTGTTGAGACTCGGGCAGTCTCGGGGAATTCCCCTTCCGGGGTAGTGACGGGGGCATTTGAGCCTGTTCCTCCAGCCGTGTTGTACGAGTCTGCCAGTGGGCTCCCTTCATTAGTGTTTTCACGGCTGCCCCGGTTTTCTGGTACGGCCGGGGCTTTGGGGGAACGGCTCGGCCACGGGGCCTGTCGTGTAGGTTCCCGGGGCTGGGAAGGGGCTGTCTTGGGGGGCCTTGGCCCCGTTGGACCCCGTGGGGGTTTTTATCCCCCTCTAGGCGGGGCTTGTGGTTACGCGGAGTGGGGTTTTTCCTCCCCACTCGCCGTACGTGCTGTTGGGCGTCGGCCTCTCCCCGGGCTCGGTTCCTTGGCCTTTGAGTCGGTTGGTTCCGTCCTGTGGGTGGATGTTTCCTCCCACCCCTTTTTGGGACGGTGTTTTCGTCATGTTTCCCCGTTCGATGGGGTTCTGCGTGACTTCTGATCTCGGGTGCGCCTGCGCCTTCGTGTGCCTTCGGGACTAGTGTTGGCTTCTGTGTTCTCGAGGGTACGGGACAGTTTTTCGCTACTTCCCGCATTATTGAAACGTCTGTCGGCTCCTCGTCCTTGTCGGCCTGTTGGGCTGCTTGTCGCCCTATTGGGCTACTTGTCGCCCGGTTGGGCTACTTGTCGCCCGGTTGGGCTACTTGTCGCCCGGTTGGGTTCCTTTTTGGGCTCTTTGCTTCTTTGGCCGGTTTTATTGTTCCTGCTTCCTCTTTTGGCTACTTTTCTCGTGCAGTAGTCCTGGCTGGCGCCTTCCCGCAGGGAGGGTGTGCGGTTCGGCCAGCGTGTTATGCGCATGCGCCGTGGAGTTTGTTTTGGTCCGGGCGGTGTTTCAGTGCTGGTGTTTTGCGCCCTTTTTTGCTACAGTGCTTCGCCTCTCATTCTTCTCCCTGGCTGCGGTATGTGCCCCTTCGCGCCGGGGGTGTCCTGGTTCCCAGTTGTGGGGAGGACACCGTGGTTTTCCCTGTGTCATGGGTGTGGACCGCCTCCTTCGCCTCTCCCTGCTCTCCTGCGGGTCCGGCAGGGTCCGGCTCTGGCGTCTTCACCTGGCGGTGCTCCCAGGTTCTTCTGGGCACGGTTGAGTCGTGTCAAGTTCGTGCCACCATTCGCCAGGTGAGTTTCTGCGGTCTGGCGTCTTTTGGCCGGGCGCTGGATGTGGTGTTGTTTATATACCTGTCTTTATTTAGGTATATTTTTGTACGACTGAGACCGTTCGCACACCAGTGACTGTCCCTTTTTTTTTCAACCCTTCCTGTCCCCCTCATGTGCATGTCCAACCCATGCTGGAGTCATTCAGGGGACCCTCCTTTTTAATGTTGTGAGGTGTGGGGGTTGCAGGGTTGGTTCTGTACTCACCTGGTAAGGCTCCTGGCTGTGCTTGCAGGTTTTGAGCTCTGGCTCTTGGGTCCCGCCTATCTGGTAGAACTTGCGGGATAGTACCAGTGGAGTGCAGTGGTGCTATTGGCACATTTGGGGAACACTGTATTACCATCAGAGGTCTGTGCTTGTTACACGACCTACTTGCGAGCATAAGCCTTCTTGCTGGTTCGTCCGTGGACTTCCAGGGCGCACTAGCCTGTTTTCGTATGGCAGTTCCGGCCCGTCCTGGTTGTGGGGGTATGTGGGCCGGTGGACTGCTCCTAGCAGCTGCCTGGTGGGCCACCCTCTGGCCGGTCTAGCCTGGCCATGGGCCGGGCTTCAGGTGTAAAAGAGCTCCCAGTACCTCATCCAGCGGGCATCGAGCGGGGTTTCTCCGCCGTCGGTCGCCTGGTGCAGGTTTCTGGGCCTGCAGGGTTTTGTCGTGTCTCCGTTGGTCCTGTCTGGGGTCTGCCTGCTCCGTTCTCTGCCTTTGCAGAAGGGAGATGCTATTTACATGTTGCAGTAGTGCCTGTTGCTGCTGCTGCACGTGTGCATTGGTACCGTGTTTCACGGTGGCGTGTCCTTGTTCCTGTGTCCGGTTGTGGAGTGGCACTTTGCTGCCGTTTTGTGCCTGGGGATTGCGTGGGGTTTTTCTGTCCCTGCCTGATTGTCCACCCCTGGTTGTTCTCCTGGGGTTTTTGTGCTTCTGCTCTTTCTTCCTGCCTCCTCTGCAGCAGGGATGTTCTGTGTGTGTTCTTAGGCGTTGGTCAGCCTGTGTCCTGTGATGTGCTTCTTTGTCTCGGTCTATTGCAGTTGTTCGTACCCCTTGGTTCGGGTACTGTTCTGGCGGCGACCCTTATGCCTTCTTTGGTTTCCTAGCTTGCCCTGCCGGTTGGGTTTTTTTGGGGTCTTGCGATGTCTCGCGTCGGACCCGTCGTTTCTGAACTCCTGGCGGGCTTGCACGCTTTGGGGAGTTTTTCTGTTCGGCAGACGTTCCATCTCCTTGTGCCGCCTGGGTTTCGGTGGTCGCGCTCGAGATCTTCCCGCGGCTCCGCCTTTTTCCTGGGCTCGGAGGGGCCTTGTCGGGGCTATGTTCTGCCTCGCGGTCTCGCCTCCGGTTGGTGGTCGGGTGGCTTCGTGGTAGGTGTCCCACCTGCGTGCTTCTCTTGGCGGCAGTATGGGGTATTTTGGCGGTCCTTCCATTTCCTGTCCCTTCTTAGGTGGTTACTCTTGTTAGCTTGGTTTACTCTCGGCTTGGTTTTCTGGTCGGGGTTGGGGGCCGTCGTCTTGCCACATACTGTCGCCTCTTTTCGTGCGGCGCGGGCGGAGCCGCTTCAGCTTGCTTTCGGTCTTGGTGTTACTTCTGCACCGTTAGTCAGCTGTCTTGTGCGTCGTTTCACCTCCGGCCTGTTCGTGCGCCGCTTGCACCATCCTGGTCTCTGGTAAGCGTGCTCTGTCTTCTCCTCGGTTGGTAGTGCCCCTTCGGTTCCGGTGTGTTTTTTCGTCGGCTCTTTCCTTTGGGCCTTTGCCTCTGGGGGTCGAGTCGCTGAGTTTTCTTGCTCCTTCGGTTTTAGCGTTTTGGTTGTTTGGTGGCAGCAGTCTCCATCTTTTCTGGCGCGGGGTGGGGCTGCTGCATTCTGCAGGGGTCCAGGGTTTGTTGGTGCTTCGTTGGTCGGGCCGGGGGTGTGTCATTTGTGTTCAGTGGCGGCCCTCCGCTGTTGTTTGCGTGCCACGGTGTTTGGGTCCGGAGCGCGTTTTGCGTTGCTCCGGTTCTGTTCTTCCCAGTTCGCGGGTGATAGTGTCCCGGGTGGTCAGCCGTGTTCTTGCGGTTAAGCTGCCTGTGTTCTTCCCTCATGCCTGTGGCGTTCATGGCTTCGCTGCTCTTGCTGCCGTCTGGGCGATGTGGCCTTGCGGTCTTTCGGGCATGGATTTTTGGTGTTCGTGCAGGGGCCTTGCTGCTCGTGGTTCTCGTGTTGTTCTCGGGATTTTTGGGGCTGTGGCACCTTGGGTTGGCGTTTGCTGCCGGTTGTCTCGCCTCCTTGGGGGTGCGTGGTGTCCGCCTCCCGGTTCGGTCCCTTTGACCTTCCTCTGTGGGTAGTTAGCTCCGGGGAGCCAAAGGGGCTCCCCCCAGAAAACCAGCGTTGAATGTAATGAAACGCCATTTTCTGGGTGAGACCCGGAGGCTCCCCGGCAACCCTCCCTCCCTCCGGTCGGCGTTTTTCGCGTGTTTTGACATCCAGCCTCAGAACTGATGGGTGGATAGCCGGCGTGGGAGGTCTGGGGCTCCCCCTTCCCCCTCCCGGGGAGGGGGGAGCTGCGCAGACAGCGGCGCGGTGACGTATGACGTCATACTAGTTTCCTTGTTTTCTGTTGAAGAGTTCTATCCACTAGTTCGGCTTTAGGTAGCAATTTTCACCAGAATAGGGGTTTGTTTTGGAATGCTTACCTTTCTGGATGCTTGACCCGGTCGATGGCAGACATAGAATGCTTCCAACCACACGGGGGTTTCTATAGGCCATTGCTCCCCTTGCCTCTCTGAGGTGGCCAGGTTCTGGCTCGTGGTCCCCGGTAGGCCCTAGAACTCCATACACATGACTGATGCCAAAGTCTGACATTAGCATATCAGCCGGTAAAGCTCCGGGGAGCCTCCGGGTCTCACCCAGAAAATGGCGTTTCATTACATTCAACGCTGGTTTTTTTCTTTTTGCCTTGTGGGGGTTCTGCCTTGCTTCCCATCTTGTGCCAGACATGTGCACAGCTCTTTTTTTTTGGTGGAGCCCCCAAAGCTGAAGCTCTCACACCCAGGAATGTTGGCTACGATTTTTTTCTAGGTGCTGTCTCTCAACTGTCGGTCATGGCTGCACTATAGCTGCCCCTATCCCACGCGGGGCGTTTAAATTATGGCACTAGACACTAAAACAGCTATTAATGTATTGCGCGGTTTCAGTTTTGTTACTGAAATCATATATATATATATATATATATATATATATATATATATATATATATATATATATATATATATATATATATATATATATATATATATATATATATATTGCGTGGTTTAAGGGTTAAACCATGGGTTTCTCATCTGCATTAACTTTTTTTCCTTTTGGATTGGGACGAACTTATCTACTGCCTCCTTACATTTCTGTTTGATGTAGTCTATCACGTCTTGGACCATTTTTCCTCTGAGCTCTGTTTCCCAAGTAATATCTGCTAGGAATTTTCTTATCTCCTCGGAGTTTCCATTTTGGAATGCTTTTGTTTTTGGGGCCTTCCTTGAGTGCCTTAACCCTATTTTGACCGTAACGAAACACCGCATTCGTTATGATTCCCGAGAGTTTTGTTTCCCTGAGTTCAATTACATCCAGGTTCCCTTCTTGTGCTTTTTTCCCCAAGTTCACTTGCCTTGCTTGTAATCCCGTCTACGTTCGAGTTCATTACCTTGAAACTGACTTTCTTCTGTCCATTTTCAGTTTGTGTTGATTTCACTGGAGTAGGGGGACAAGTGGTGATGTCTGGGTGGAAGGGCCTAGGAAGAAGGATCTGGGGTGTGAGGGGGGCTTAGACGATCTGGTATGGGGAAGTTAGGAGGGTCTGGGGTGGTGTAGCTGAGAGGGTCTAGGGTTGGGGTCAATTAGGGCATGGGATGGGGAATCTGGGGTGGGTGGGGGACTTAGGTCATTGGTTGGGGAATGAAGGGGAGCCTGGGTTTGAGGGGGGATGGGGGGGTCAGGGAGAGGGGCGTGTGGGGTTGGAAAGAGAGCTTGGGCGGGGTAACTGGAAAGAGCATGGGCTGGAGAAACAGGGAAAGGTATGGGGCATGGGAACAGGAAGGGCCTGTAGTGGGGGAAGGAGGAGGGCATTGGAGGAAACTTGGGGGGGCGGGGGGGCCATGGGTTTGGGAGCAGGGGTGTATAGTCTGGAGAGGGTCTCTAATAATTGGGGAGGTGCAGGGTTTTTTTTTCTGGGGAAACCCCGTTGGCTCCTCGGAGCTATCCGGGCTGATATGAATGTATTAGACCCCTGGCATCAGTCAAGTGCATGGAGTTTTAGGCCTACCGGGGACCACGAGCCAGAACCTGGTCCCCCTCAGTGAGGCAGGAGGAGCAATGTTGGAAGCATTCAGTCCCTGGGAGGGGAATGGAGAGCCTCAGACCCTCACGCCGACTATCCACCCTGCAGTTCTGTGGCTGATGTGATACTGGCAGGGTCATGTTCATCTGGTTCCAGCATATTTCGGTTCTGTGCCTTGTGGTATGGGGCTATCTCCTCAGGTGTTGTGCAAGCCAGGAGTAATTTCTTCTGTACACAGGCTGCATGCTCCTAGGATTACCTTCCCTAGGTCCCCTGTAAGTACTGCCCTTGGGGGCTTGGGGTTATCTTCCACAAGGGGCTTGAGGTAGGGGTTACCTACGTTACCTTCTTTCTCCTTGGGATCTATCGCCACTGTGTCTTTTGCTGCTCGGTGATTGACTGCCATTGGAGTCAGCTGGGGGGGTTGTTGCTTACCTGTTTGTTCATACTCCAATTCACATAGTCCACTGATCATGATATACAGGTGCAGGCAGCTTCAGCATTGCATGCTCGATTTAGGTTGCTGTAACACACTAGGTTTCTTGCTAAACCGGATGCCCCGAGACTGCCCCGTTTTGGTTTTAGGGACCCCGGACTTGGGGGGTGTTAGTCGCCTCGACTTTGGTTTCGTCCGTGTCCCCTTATCCTTCCTCTTCTGTTGTTCATCCTGGTCATCACCTGGGCCAGGGTTTAGTTGGCTTTGGGACTCAGGCGGTTAAGGGGGATGCCCCTTCCAGGGTGGCATCGGAGGCATTCGAGCCTGGTCCTCCAGCCGTAGCTTCTGGGTCTGACCAGTGGGCCTCCTTTGTTCCTGCTTTTTCTTTTGAGGCAGGGGTTTGGAGGACGGCTCAACCCTGGGCCCTTGTGGTGGGAACCCCACCACGAGGTTCCAACTATCTCTTCCCCGGAAAGGTCGTGCCAGGGCTCAGGGTTCCTCCTGTCGCAGTAGGCCAGTGGTGCCAGTTTCGGAGCTGGTGCAGCCTTCAGAACCGTACTCGTCTGGTCGGTGCGGTGCTTGCTCTGTGTGGAGTTCGGGTTCTCATAAGGGGCACCGGTCCTTACGCGGTTCATCCCATTGACAGGGCTCTTTTTGCTCAAGACTGGTCCCACGATTTGTGGGCCTTTCGGGTCGTTTCGTGCGGCCGGTTGTGGCATTGGGTGGCCCCACCTCCTCCAGGGGGTTCGGGGTTGATGGGAGGCAGGGCTCTTCTCCTCCGCTCTGTCGCATCATAAGAACATAAGAACAAGGGTAACTGCAGAAGGCCTATTGGCCCATACGAGGCAGCTCCTATCTATAACCACCCAATCCCACTCATATACTTGTCCAACCCGCGCTTGAAACAATCGAGGAACTCATCTCGGAGTGAGTTCACTTGGGAGTGGTAGAGACGACCTCGTCCCTCCAGTGGGTTTCCCAGCTCTTTCCAGTTCCGAAACAGGACTGCGCGGTCCTCAGGTTCATTCTGGACTTGTCCTGTCTGAACCCATAGGTTTACTGCCCCTCCTTTCAGATGACTACTCTGTCCCTGGTTCGTCCTCTGTTGGAGCCGGGCGCTTGAATGGTGTCCCTAGACCACAAGGACGCATATAGGCACATCCCAATTCATCCGGGGTTCAGGGACTGGCTCGGTTTTGTTGTGGGCGTCAGGGTTACTGCTATCGTTGCCTTCCATTAGGTTTGAATCTGGCACCTCGCGTTTTTACAGCCTGCCTGCCTGCCCCGCCCATACACCTACCCACCCCACCCACCTGCACACCCAGCCAGCCCACCCCGCCCATGCACCTACCCACCCCACCCACCTGCACACCCAGCCAGCCCACCCCGCCCATGCACCTACCCACCCCACCCACCTGCACACCCAGCCAGCCCACCCAGTCAGCCTGTTCACCTGTCAACCACCTACCCACCCATCCACTCTGCCTGGCCACCCCCCCCTTCCCTGCCGGCAATCTACCCTGCCAACCTGCATGCTCACTCTGCCCATCCACTTATGCACCCACCCACCAGCTGGGTTGGATGGATTAGTCAACCACCAATCCATCCACCCACCCTGCCTGCCCACTAGCCAGCCAGTCCACCTGCCCACCCCCACCTGCCAGCCAGTTACCCATTCATTCATCCATCCATACAGCCCACTTGCCTGTCCACCCACCCACCCACCCACCTACCAGCCAGTTAACTAGCCAGCCAGCCAGCCAACCCATCATCCATCCTTTTGCTCCTCCAAATATCACTAAAATGTTATCAACATTTTAAAACCTCCAGTTTTTGCAAAGCCCTGGATTTAACAATTTGGGTACAGCCCCATATAGGTCATTAAATCAAGTGTATACTGTACTGTAATGAAAATCTTTGCTAGTCTATAGCTCCTGCAGTGTTGCTCTTGATGCCATTTGTAAAATCCATTGGTTTATTCAGAAAATACTGACTTATATTTTCCTTTTTCAGTGATGAAGCACAGTTCAGTGTTGAAGCCAAATTGGATACTCAACATTTCCTTTGGTCAGACAAGTATCGGCCTCGAAAACCTCGCTACTTCAACCGTGTCCACACAGGCTTTGAATGGAACAAATACAATCAGACTCACTATGATATGGACAATCCCCCACCCAAGATAGTACAAGGATACAAATTTAATATATTCTACCCAGATCTTATTGACAAATCCAAGACGCCACAATATGAACTCATCCCATGTGATGATAATAAAGACTTTGCTATTCTCAAGTTCACGGCAGGTCCTCCATATGAAGCCATTGCTTTTAAGATTGTAAACCGTGAGTGGGAGTATTCCTATAAGAGGGGTTTTAGGTGCCAGTTTCATAATAATATATTCCAATTGTGGTTCCACTTTAAGCGGTATCGTTACAGGAGGTAAATTTGCTCTGTAATTTATTTTGCATTCTTATTTTTATGTTTGTAGATTTATTGTTTTTAACTTGCTGCTTAGCAATCTTTATTGTTTAACCTTCGTGCTGCACGACTTTTATTGTGACATTCTGGTGGTGAGCAGAAAATAAAATGTTCCCAACAAAAATGTTTTGCTTTGTAAACTGTTACAGTCCCTTCCTTGAACATGTACATGTAAACAAAAATATATAAAAATACTTACTTTGGCTGTGGAGATATGGAGAAGATTCGATGTGACGTCATTGAGATGTGTTCACCCGTGCAGGATGCTCCCAGAGGCAGTCGCGTGGGCGATTCAAGACTCGCGAGTTAGCTCAAATATATTTTCATTTATTTTTTCAATGCTTTCTACTTACTTTTTGTTATTGTATCTGATGCATATTTGTGTCCTTTACAATATGTATACAATAGAAGAACTGTGATACATGTGTCACTAATACGTCCACAAAAACGTTTGTCGCAATATTGCTTGTACAATATTCATTTTATTTACAATATGTACTCTCACACACTACACAGTCACACACTGTTGTGTAATTACACACCAGTTGTATTACACACCAGTTGTATTACACACCAGTTGTATTATACACCAGTTGTATTACACACCAGTTGTATTACACACCAGTTGGGACACACTGGAGCTGGAGGAGTCAGGAGTCACACTACAGCAAGCTCCTGGAAATATCATATTACCCAAGTATTGGGAGCAGGTTGAGGGCTACAGTGGTGTCCCAGGTTACATAAAGGTTCAGGGAAGTGTAAAAGCAAATAAAATACAATAAACAAGTAAAGGTGAGGTAAAATAGTTAAGTTGGAAAAGTTTGCTTTGGTTCTAGAACAAAAACAAAGATGGCCGCTGCCACCACCACCACTGGGAATGTAGACACACCAACAGATGATTGTTTCAAAGGATTCTCACCACAAGATATAAGGAAAGGAGGTGTTCTTGGCAGGCTTGAGATAATTGAGGATATGCCAAAGAAGTATGAAGAAAAAGTGCTTAAACTAAAAGAGGACAATGGCGCTCTTAGGAGTGAGCTTTGCACTCTGAAAGGGAGTATTCTTCAGCAAGGTAAGATTATTACTGCATTAACGGACATGGTAACAAATCAGGAGGAGCAAATCAAAGAATTAGTGAAAGAAAATGAGGTGTGGAAAGTGAAGTGTGGTGACTTTGAAGTAATAAACAAGAAAATAGACGCATATGGTGAACAACTCCAAGGGAGCCTGAGAGCTAATATAGAGTTAGGCAAAGATCTCCAACTGGAAACTTCACTGACAACTCACATAGAGGAGGTTAATAAAAAACTAGAAAATTATAAAGAAGAAATAAAAAGAGACATATGCCCAAGTTGTAAAAGAGAAAGAGAGAATCAAGGAAGTGTGTTTGGAAGTCAAAACCAGAAATGACCAACAAAAAGCAGATCTTAGGCAAGCAATCAGGAAAGAGCTGGTAACCAACAGTAAACTGGTACAAAACACTGTAGATAGAAGTAAGTCTATAATAGTTTTTGGATGTGTAGAGAAGGAAATTGCATCTAGGGTGGACCGAGCAGCACAAGAGATGAAAATCATAGAAAAAATAGTAGGAATAGGAGAAGGCCTAAATTCAAAGGAGCATGTCAGTGATTTTAGGAGGATAGAAAAATATGTGAAAGACAAGAACTGCCTCTTAAGGGTGACGTTTAATGGAGTGAAATATATGACAGAAGTGCTTCGGAATACCAGAAAACTGCATTGTGATGAGGATGGCAAACTTTGGGCAATAAGACAAGACCTCTCAAAAGAGGACAGAGAAAAGCTGAAAATGAACCTCACCGAAGTGAATGGTCTAAATGGGGATAGAAATGAAGGAGAGGAATTCTTTTTTCTTCAAAGTGCCAGGGACTGAAAAGCTTGTGAAATGGTACATAAAGACAAAGCAACAAAATCATTAAAGGAAGGGAGTGTAAGGAATAAAGGGAAAGGGAATATATTCCTGAAAATAGTATATACCAATATAGATGGAGTGAGATAAAAAATATTGGAGTTGAAGGATATAATTCAGCTCAAAGTCCCAGATATTGTCTCATTAACAGAGACTAAACATGAAAATATTTTAAATGAGGTCATGTTCCCAAGGGGCTACTCAGTTTGGAGACGTGACAGGAAAACTAAGAAGGGGGGAGGAGTGGCTGTACTGGAGAAAGAACACCTGAAGGTAAGAGAATTAATGTTTGAAAACCCTAGAGATATTGACATAATGGCATTGCAGCTCTGTAATCAAGATGATAATGCTGATAATTTTAAATGCCTACAGCCCACCAGCAAGCAACACATGGACAAAGGAAGAACTGGATGACAAACGAGAGGGTCTCATAATGGTCATGAGAGAGATTATGGTAAGAGCTGACAAAGATAAATCCTGATTGTTGGTACTGGGGGACTTCTACTTTAAGGCAATAGACTGGGAGGCCTACGAGGCAAGAACAGAGGACATTTGGACAGCCAGATTTGTAAACCTCATCTTGGAGACATTCATGTATCAACACGTCAAGCAGGCCACAAGAATGAGGGAAGGGTATGTTCCGTCAGTACTGGATCTAGTATTCACCAGGAAAGAAGAGGAGGTATTTGACATCCAGTACCTTCCTCCCTTGGGAAAGAGTGATCACGTCCTCTTGGACATTAAATACGCTATGCGATATAATCTAGTAGAGAATGGGGACAGTGAAACAGTTGTTAAACTTGATTTCAAGAGAGGACGCTATGGGGAACTTAGAAAAATTTTTCATGGGTATAATTGGACACACTTGTTGGCAAGAAAGTGAATGAGATGTATGCCAAATTTTGCACAATATATGATGAAGGCACACAAACATTCATACCAAAACAGACATGCAGACCTGGGAAACAGGGTTGGTTCAACAGAAATTGCGAGAGGGCCAGAGATCAAAAGACAAAAGCATGGAATCATTATAGAAAGAGGCCAAACCCCCAAACATACCAGCGATACAAAGATGCAAGAAACAACTACACATCAGTAAGGAGAGAGGCAGAGAGGAACTTTGAGAATGGTATAGCAGACAAATGTAAATCAGATCCAGGCTTTTTCTATAAATTCATTAAAAGTAAGCTGCAGGTAAAGGATAATATTCAGAGGTTAAAAATGGGGGACAGATACACGGAAAATTAAAAAGAAATGTGTGAAACTTTAAACAAAAAGTTCCAAAGTGTGTTTGTACAAAATGAGATCTTCAGAGAACCAGACACAATAAAAATTCCACAGAACAACATAAAGCGGATAGAGGTGTCTTAGAGATGAAGTGGAAAATATGCTAAAGGAGCTAAGTAAGAATAAAGCAGTTGGCCCAGATGGAGTTTCACCATGGGTTCTGAGAGAATGTGCATCTGAGCTCAGCATTCCACTTCACCTGATCTTTCAGGCATCCCTGCATAGAGGAGTCGTAGCAAACGTGTGGAAACAGGCTAACATAGTTCCAATCTACAAAAGTGGCAGCAGGGAAGACCCCCTCAATTATAGACCTGTATCATTGACAAGTGTAATAGTGAAAGTATTGGAAAAACTAATCAAAACTAAATGGGTAGAACACCTGGAGAGAAATTATATAATATCAGACAGACAATATGGTTTTCGATCTGGAAGAGCCTGTGTATCGAATTTACTCAGTTTCTATGATCGAGCAACAGATTTTACAGGTTGGGTTGACTGCATCTATCTAGACCTAAAAAAGGCTTTCGACAGAGTTCCACATAAGAGGTTGTTCTGGAAACTGGAAAATATTGGAGGGAAGACAGGTAAGCTTCTAACATGGATGAAAAATTTTCTGACTGATAGAAAAATAAGGGCAGTAATCAGAGGCATTGTATCTGACTGGAGAAACGTCACAAGTGGGGTACCACAGGGTTCAGTTCTTGCACCAGTGATGTTTATAGTTTACATAAATGATCTACCAGTTGGTATTCAAAATTATATGAACAAGTTTGCTGATGATGCTAAGATAATAGGAAAGATAAGAAACTTAGATGATTGTCATGCCCCTTCAAGAAGACCTGGACAAAATAAGTATATGGAGCACCACTTGGCAAATGGAATTTAATGTTAATAAATGCCATGTTATGGAGTGTGGAATAGGAGACCATACACCCCACGCAACCTATATATTATGTGAAAAATCTTTAAAGCATTCTGATAAAGAAAGAGATCTAGGGGTGGTTCTAGATAGAAAACTATCACCTGAGGACCACATAAAGAACGTTGTGCGAGGAGCCTATGCCACGCTTTCAAACTTCAGAATTGCTTTTAAATACATGGATGGCGATATACTAAAGAAATTGTTCACGACTTTTGTTAGGCCAAAGCTAGAATATGCAGCGGTTGTGTGGTGCCCATATCTTAAGAAGCACATCAACAAACTGGAAAAGGTGCAAAGACATGCTACTAAGTGGCTCCCAGAACTGAAGGGCAAGAGCTATGAGGAGAGGTTAGAGGCATTAAATATGCCAAAACTAGAAGACAGAAGAAAAGAGGTGATATGATCACTACGTACAAAATAGTAACAGGAATTGAGAAAATCGATAGGGAAGATTTCTTAAGACTTGGAACTTCAAGAACAAGAGGTCATAGATTTAAACTAGCTAAACACAGATGTCGAAGAAATATAAGAAAATTCACTTTCGCAAACAGAGTGGTAGACGGTTGGAACAAATTAGGCGAGAAGGTGGTGGAGGCCAAGACCGTCAGTAGTTTCAAGGCGTTATATGACAGAGTGTTGGGAAGACAGGACACCACGAGCGTTGCTCTCATCCTGTAACTACACTTAGGTAATTACACTCAGTACTTCGGAAGTGAGTGAGTGATCAAAGAAGCAGTCCATGATACACAGCAACTTTGCACGCGATGCACCAAGTACCATCCATCTGTTGCTTTCAGATATGAATGGCCCACTCAGTGGTCCTGACAGCTGAGTGGACAGTGCTTTGGATTTGTAGTCCTGAGGTTCCGGGTCTGATCACTGGTGGAGGCAGAAACAAATGGGCAGAGTCTCTGTCACCCTGTTACCTAGCAGTAAATAGGTACCTTGGAGTTAGACAGCTGCTATGGGCTGCTTAAAACTAGGGCCGAGCTGACAGCACGCTGGACATGTGATCCTGTGGTCCCGGGTTCGATCCCGGGCACCGGCGAGAAACAATGGGCAGAGTTTCTTTCACCCTATGCCCCTGTTACCTAGCAGTAAATAGGTACCTGGGAGTTGGTCAGCTGTCACGGGCTGCTTCCTGGGGGTGGAGGCCTGGTCAAGGACCGGGCCGCGGGGACAGTAAAGCCCCGAAATCAACTCAAGATAACCTGCTTCCTGGGGAGTGTGTAACAAAGATGAGGCCTGGTCGAGGACCGGGCTGCAGGGACGCTAAGCCCCAAAATCATCTCAAGATAACGTCAAGATAATCTCAAGATACACACAGATTTTTTGTTCCTGTTTCTTCGTTCTGTGTGCTTGCAAACAACACACTCACGTACACCTTTGGCTTTAGTTCCTGTAGGTGGTATGTATAGGAACCATCATGTCACATTTATTTACCAATCTCATATTTATATTTTATTCAATGATGCACTCTGGCTTATACAATTTTCGTTCTCTTCCAAACCTCATTTTACCACTGTAAACCATTTCACCAGTGTGAATTGTTGTCAACATATTCACTTCTTGTCTGTCATTAGAATGCACTGATAAAAATCTTGTCACATTTTATATGTTGACAATCACCCACACCAATATTAGTATAAAAAAATGGCATTTTCTGGGGGGGGGGGGGAGCCCCTTCGACTCCCCGGAGCTATTCGGCTGATACGGATGTATAAGCTAGGATGGATAAGGATAATAAGGATGCATGGAGTTCTTGCCTACCGGATCCACGAGCCATAACTTGGCCCCCCTTAGAGAGTCGCGAGGAGCAATGGCCTATAGAGAGACCTTATATATTGTTTAGAAGGACTCTATGTCTGCCATCCACTGGGTCGGGCACCCAGAAAGATAGGCACCCCCCCCCCCTCTATTCTGGTGAGGAAATGCTACAAAACACCGAACGTGAGGATAGAACTCTCCATGAAGAAAAACGATCAAACAAGCATAACATCATTTCGTTACCAACGCGCCTCCGTCTGCTCAACCCGCCCCTTCCAGGGAGGGGAAAGGCGGAGCCCCAGATCCCGCCAGCTACCCGAGCCTGTCAGTTCTAGGCTGATGTCGGTGGGCTTCGGTCGTGTACCTCCAGCTCCGCCTTCAAAAAAAAAATCAAAATGTTTATTTAGGTAAGGTACATACATACAAGAGATTTTACAGAGTGGTGGATTTATAGTTAGGGCTAGTACATACAATGCCTAAAGCCACTATTACACAAAGCGTTTCGGGCATAAAAAACTTAAATGATTAAAGCTTAATACTAATTGAGCATAAAGAGTAAAATGAAAACATGGAAAGAAAACATAGCTGAAAAAGCAGCACAAATACAATTCTGTCGATAAACAGCGCTCTTTAAAAAAAAAAAAAACAGACATTGGATGACATTAGAGGGGTAAGGTAGGTTACAGGGAATTTATTAGGTATAGCTTCGTTTTAATCTTAAACTGGTTGAGAGAGGTACAGTCTTTAACATGGTTGGGAAGGTCATTCCACATTCTGGGCCCCTTGATTTGTAGAGCATTTCTAGTTTGATTAAGTCGTACTCTAGGAATATCAAAACTGTATTTTTTTTTTTTTTTTGTGATATATACAAGAGTTGTTACATTCTTGTACAGCCACTAGTACGCGTAGCGTTTCGGGCAAGTCCTTAATCCTATGGTCCCTGGAATACGATCCCCTGCCGCGAAGAATCGTTTTTTCATCCAAGTACACATTTTACTGTTGCGTTAAACAGAGGCTACAGTTAAGGAATTGCGCCCAGTAAATCCTCCCCGGCCAGGATACGAACCCATGACATAGCGCTCGCGGAACGCCAGGCGAGTGTCTTACCACTACACCACGGAGACTGCAAATTTATTTGAATGCACCATTTATTTCTGGTGTGGTGCTCATGGGTTCTGTTACAACCTTCTATGAAGCTTTTGAGGTCAGGATTGGCATTACAGTTTAGCGTTATATATATGTATAATACACATGAGAGAATGTGCAGTGACTTAATGTCTAACATATTCAGAGATGCGAGGGCAGGCGAAGTGAGGGCAGAGCCCCTCTTTACCCCAGTATTTAGATGGCCCCAGACTGCCTGCGCAACGCCGCGGGACGCGCTGCGCAATTGTTTCTTTCTCCCCCATCAGAAACATCCCCGCTTGCGAAGCAGTGGCCATTTGTCCTAATAGCAGCTTTGTGTTGAGTAATTAGAGGACGTAAATGATTTTGGGTAGTAGAACCCCAAGCACAAATACCATAGTTGAGATATGGATAGACGAGGGAGTAATAGAAGTAGTAGGGTGTAAGTGCCACAGACGATTTTTTTTTTCTGGCCGAGGACCCCTGTGGAATGTAAGCGCCACAGACGATTTTTTTTTCAGGTCCAAAAAATCGTGTGTAGCGCTTTTGGGTTTTCAGGTGAATTTGAGGAGTCACAGATTTTGGATTAAGGATTTCTTATGAGCAAGTAATTTCTGAGATCTTAGAAGTTTGTTAAAAAGTTCTTATAATGAAAATAAGTAGGAAAATCTTAAAGAAAAGTTTTAGAAAAAATCGTGTTTGTGTCACAGCATTTCCAGGTGAACTCTACGGACATAGTTTGCCTGTTTTCAACTTCTGGAAATTCGTGTGTAGCGCTTCGGGGGTTTCAGGTGAATTTTGAAATTCGTGTGTAGCGCTTTTGGGTTTTCAGGCGAATTTGGGGAGTCACAGATTTGGAATTAAGGAATTCTTATGAGGAAAATAATTTCTGAGATTTTAGAAGTTTGTTCAAAGTTGTTATTTTAAAAATAATGTCATACGAGTTTGTTAAAAAGTTCTTTTGGGGGAATTTTTTTTTCAGAGTTCCTACCCATAATAAAACAGATATTTAGGCTGTATATGTTTAAGTTTGATTCTTACTTAGAAACTTGTATATTACTATATATATCTAATTCATTTCCCTTCCATCCCCCCCTCCGTCACCTTTCCCTCCCCCTGCATCCCCCCCCCCGCTTGTACCTCACACCCCCCTCCCTCCCCCCTTACCTCGCTATCTGTCGCCTCACCTGTGTTTACTTTAGACGTCAGCCAGACACGGCCTTCAGGTCACCTCGGTAATCGTATCTTATCTTCTCCATAATAATATCTGGACCGTCCCTCTCTCTCTCTCTCTCCTTTCATTCAGTTCAGTTCAACTATTTTCCAACATCGTATGTTTTCTCCTTTTCATTAAGCAAGTCAGTTTTTACACAAATAAATCGCGTTAGTAAGCAAGTTCTAGCTCACGTTCCCCCACCTTAGTCCCCTGTCATATAATGAATACTATCATTCCAATCCCTCTAAAATTTAAAAATAATCATATTTCAAACGTAGTTCAATACAGTAATTTAGTTACCAAGCTCCGGCGCTTGTCCTCCGCCTTAGCTCTCTCTCGTATCTTCGTTAGTAACAGTCCAATTTCCCTGAAATGTTTACCCTCTGTATTTCAGACACCGTAAATAAAATCAAGTCAGTTACTGAACTCCAGCTCTCGTCCCGCCTTAGTTCTCTTTCGTATCTTTGTAAATAACCCATCAATTTCCCTAAAATTAAAAGCAGACATACTTCAAAGTTAGTAAATAAGATCAAGTCAATTACTGAGCTCCAGCTCTCGTCCCCCACCCTCTTCCACCCTCAAGTCTTTGTAAATAAACCATCAATTTCCCCGAAATTTTTACCCTCTGTATTTCAGACATAATAAATATGATGAAAACAATTATAAAACTCTAGCTCTTGTCCTCTGTCCAAGTTCACTCCTGTAAATTCATTACTATCAGTCCAAATCCCCCTGAGATTTAAACACCCAACTACATTTTCAGACTTAGTAAATAAAAACCAGTTCAGTTATCAAGTTTCAACTCTTGTGCCCCAGCTTAGTTCATTTGTGCAAGTTCTTTATTTTCCAACTAAATCACCCTGAGATTTAAGATCACCTTATTTTCTAACGTAGTAAAATTAATCTGGACATTAGCCAAGTTTCCATTTCCTCAGCCTTAGATCATCAGACATAAATATATTCAATCAAGTCCATCTCCAGCCTAACTCTTATCCGAGTACACACATAACCCCAACCTGTGTAATTATCTTTCACCCCCTCCCACCTTCCTCCATCTCATCTCACCTTACCCTTTCCCTCCCTTACCTTCTCATCCCCAACGTATCCAAACCTTCAATAATCATACTGTATTTGCATATTTTCTCTATATTCAGCTGTGTTCTTCACATTTTGTCCATGTTTTCTGTGTTCATTCCATGTTCTACAAATGTTCACAGCATGCTCAGTTCAATTCTTTTCACCTGTTTTTTCTCATTTTGTCTGTAATCTTTCTCTTAGTCTCATTATGTTCTCTACAAATTCTAGTCATATTTTCTATGTACATCATATGTTCTCTGTATAACTTTTATACTCAATATTCATGTTCTCAATGTTCTTAGCTTGTTCTTCGCATGTTCAGTGTTCATTCTTTGTAATCCCTATTCTCCTTATCATGTTTTCATGTTCTCTGTAAGTTCATATTCCCAGCATGTTCACTGTATTCATCAACTTTTCTTACATATGTTCTTTGCCATGTTCCCCATATGTTCTCTGGGTTTTTCCCCTTACTTGTTATTTAACGTTCCTTAACTAAAAAAATCTTTCGCCAATCAACTAAAACATAGTCACTTTCGTCATTTCTCAACTAAACTTATTATCCAGTCAACTAAAAATTGTCAAAGGAATCTTTCCAACACTGTTCATAACTAAACTTATTCCCTAGTCATCAGAAAATAACCGTGTTCTTCATGTTTCATTGTCATTTCATAACTAAAATTATCCATCAATCAACAGAAAAAAGTCATATTCATCATTTCGTAACAGCCATTATGTTTTCGTCAAGTAAGAAAATATAGTCAAAGATATCTATCATCGTCGTTCTTAACTGACATTTATACTTTGTGGAGCACTAAAAAATAGTCAAATGTAACTTTTTCAACACTTTCGTAACTAAAATTATATGTCGCTAAGTAAGAAAAAAAAATTGTCAAAGGAATCTTTCCAGCACTGTTCTTAACTAAACTTATTCCCCAGTCATCAGAAATAACCGTGTTCTTCATGTTTCATTGTCATTTCATAACTAAAATTATCCATCAATCAACAGAAAAAGCCATGTTCATCATGTTTTGTCTTTTTGCTTAACTAAATTATGTTTTGTCAAGTAAGAAAAAATAACCAAAGATATCTTTCATCGCTGTTCTTAACTGACATTATACTTTGGGGAGCACAAAAAATAGTCTCCCTCGTCATGTTTTCTCTTTTTCCATAACTAAAAGTATTCATCAGTCAACTAAAAAATAGTTACTTCATCATGTTTCCTTGTCATTTCTTAACTGAAATATCACTTCTCTCATCTGAAATAGTCATGTGTAGCCTCTTTCCAACACTGTTCTTAACTAAAGTAGCCTTTCACTTCGCTAAAATAGTCATATTCGTCATTGTTCCTAACTAAAATTATATGTCGTTAAGTAAGAAATATAGTCAAAGACTCTCTTCGAGACATCAAAGACATCCTTTAAGACTTCAATGGGACTCTTCGAGATATCAAAAGACACTCTCAAACACTCAAAAATTTACTTGCATCCTCAAAGTTAATCTCAGAGGCATAAAAGTTATTCTCGGAGCTATCAAATTAATCTCTAAAACAACAAAAGTTAATCTCTGTCATCAAAGTTGATCTGCAAGATATCTTCGAGACATCAAAGTTACTTTTCATTACATCAAAGACGCATTCAAATACTACCCATGTTCTCAGAAGTCATTCTCAAAGTCATCAAAGTTATTCAAAGAGCTAACAAAAGTTATTCTCAGAGTCACTTTCGTTCTTCAGAGAAACTTTCCAAAACATCTTTGTTCATCAAAGTTATTCTCAGAGTTAACAAAGGTAATCTCTAACTCACTCTCGTTCATCAAAGTTGTTTCAAAGACATCAAAGTTAATCTCAGAGTTATCCAAAGATATTCTCATGTCCACAAAAGTTATTCACAGAGTCGTCAAAGTTAATCCAAGACATCATTTTTCATCAAAGATATTCTCTCTAAACCATCAATGTTCTTCTCTAAGACATAAAAGTTATTCTCAGAGTCACCTTCGTTCTTCAGAGAAACTTTCCAAAACATCTTCGTTCATAAAAGTTATTCTCAGAGACATCTAAAGTTAATCTTAGAGTTATCAAATGTAATCTCTAACTCACTTTTGGTCATTAAAGTTAATTTCTATGTTATAAAAGTTTGTCTCAGAGACATGTAAAGTTAATCTTAGAGTTAACAAAGGTAATCTCTAACTCACTCTCGTTCGTCAAAGTTGTTTCAAAGACATCAAAGTTATTCTCAGAGTTATCCAAAGATATTCTCATGTCCACAAAAGTTATTCTGAGCTATCAAAGTTAATCTCAGACATCTTCATTCATAAAGTTATTCTCAGTCATGAAATGTTATTCTCTAAGTAACTTTCCGTTCATCAAAGATATTCTCTAAGTCCTGAAAGTTATTCACAGAGTCATCAAAGTTATTCTGTAACTCAGTTTTGTTCATTAAAGTTAATTTCTATGTTATAAAGTTATTCTCAGAGCTAACAAAATACTACTCATGTTCTCAGAAGTCATTCTCAAACTCATCAAAGTTATTCTCAGAGTCATCAAAAGTTGTTCTCTAAAACATCAATGTTGCTATCTAAGACATCAAAGATGATCTCTAAATCATAAAAGTTAATCTTAACTCACCTTCGTTCATTAGAGAAACTTTCCAATCCATATTCGTTGACCAGAGTTATTCTCAGAGTCATCAAAGCGATCTCTAATTCATCTTCGTTCTCCAAAAGTTGTTCTCTAAGACACCTTCATTCATCAAAGAAACTCTCCTTCTTCCATCATGTTATTCTTTAAGACATCTTCAGTCATAAAATTTTCTCTCCAAAATGTAACTAGTTCAGCTTTTCATACCAAGCCTGCACTTGTTAAAATATATTTTCGCAGTCACTTTACCCTAAAACTGTTCTCTGAACTATCCTAACTTAACTTACCTTACCTTACCTATCTTACCTAACTTTACCTATCTTACCTAACTTAACCTGCATAACCTAACTTTACCTATCCTCTCCACCCAATGTTACTTACCTAACTTAACCTGCATAACCTAACTTTACCTAACTTACCTTACCTTACCTATCTTACCTAACTTTACCTATCTTACCTAACTTACCTTACCTTACCTATCTTAACCTGCTTAAAACCTATCTTACCTAACTTAACCTGCATAACCTAACTTTACCTATCCTAACCTAACTTACCTTACCTTACCTATCTTAACCTGCTTAAAACCTATCTTACCTAACTTAACCTGCATAACCTAACTTTACCTATCCTAACCTAACTTACCTTACCTTACCTATCTTACCTATCTTTACCTATCTTACCTAACTTACCTTACCTTACCTATCTTAACCTGCTTAACCTATCTTACCTAACTTAACCTGCATAACCTAACTTTACCTATCCTAACATAACTTTCCTTACCTTACCTAACTTAACCTGCTTAACCTAACTTACATAACTTAACCTAACTTACATAACTTAACCTGCTTAACCTAACTTACATAACTTAACCTAACTTACATAACTTAACCTGCTTAACCTAACTTACATAACTTAACCTAACTTACCTAACTTAACCTAACTTACCTTACCTTACCTTACCTAACTTATATAACTTGTCTTACCTATCCTATCCTAACCTAACTTGTCTTACCTAACTTAATCTTACATTCCCAAACTGATGTATCCTAACTTATCTAGTCCAACCAGACATGCTCTAACTTACATAAGTATTCCTTCTTGTCTTTTGTGTTTCGTCAATCAGTGTCTCATATTCATTTACTCATTCACTTAGTTTTTCTTTTTCTCAAATTCAAGTCTTAGTGCTCCCATGATCTTCCTCCCCCCTCTCTCTTACTCTTTTCTCCTCTTTTCATGCTCTCATTCACTTGCTCTCTTGTTTTTCTCGATTTCAAGTCTTAGTAGATCTGATTCTTTACTATTGTAATTTTATTATTACTAAGATAAAGAATGAACTTATATGTGAAAACAAAGAAAAGGAAGGAGAGAAGGTTAAGTGGGATGGTGGGTTTGGGTAAAAATATACAAAGGAGAAACAAAACTACATCTGAAAGGTTAGGAAAAGGATAATATATTCATCAAACTACATCTGAAAGGTTAGGTTAAAGGGTTGGGGAATAAGAACATATGATAGAACCTACCAAATACACTAAGATTACAAGAGGTTAGGTTAAGGGGTTGGGGAATAAGAACATATGATAACAAACATAATAAATACAACTTATGAGCAACTTGATGAACTTTAACAAATAGCACTTGAACTGCATAAGTGACCATTTGAGAAATTAACTAATGAAATGAGTAAATGAATATGAGACACTGATTGACGAAACACAAAAGACAAGAAGGAATACTTATGTAAGTTAGAGCATGTCTGGTTGGACTAGATAAGTTAGGATACATCAGTTTGGGAATGTAAGATTAAGTTAGGTAAGACAAGTTAGGTTAGGATAGGATAGGTAAGACAAGTTATATAAGTTAGGTAAGGTAAGGTAAGGTAAGTTAGGTTAAGTTAGGTAAGTTAGGTTAAGTTATGTAAGTTAGGTTAAGCAGGTTAAGTTATGTAAGTTAGGTTAAGTTATGTAAGTTAGGTTAAGCAGGTTAAGTTATGTAAGTTAGGTTAAGTTATGTAAGTTAGGTTAAGCAGGTTAAGTTAGGTAAGGTAAGGAAAGTTATGTTAGGATAGGTAAAGTTAGGTTATGCAGGTTAAGTTAGGTAAGATAGGTTAAGCAGGTTAAGATAGGTAAGGTAAGGTAAGTTAGGTAAGATAGGTAAAGATAGGTAAGATAGGTAAGGTAAGGTAAGTTAGGTTAGGATAGGTAAAGTTAGGTTATGCAGGTTAAGTTAGGTAAGATAGGTTTTAAGCAGGTTAAGATAGGTAAGGTAAGGTAAGTTAGGTTAGGATAGGTAAAGTTAGGTTATGCAGGTTAAGTTAGGTAAGATAGGTTTTAAGCAGGTTAAGATAGGTAAGGTAAGGTAAGTTAGGTAAGATAGGTAAAGTTAGGTAAGATAGGTAAGGTAAGGTAAGTTAGGTAAAGTTAGGTTATGCAGGTTAAGTTAGGTAAGTAACATTGGGTGGAGAGGATAGGTAAAGTTAGGTTATGCAGGTTAAGTTAGGTAAGATAGGTAAAGTTAGGTAAGATAGGTAAGGTAAGGTAAGTTAAGTTAGGATAGTTCAGAGAACAGTTTTAGGGTAAAGTGACTGCGAAAATATATTTTAACAAGTGCAGGCTTGGTATGAAAAGCTGAACTAGTTACATTTTGGAGAGAAAATTTTATGACTGAAGATGTCTTAAAGAATAACATGATGGAAGAAGGAGAGTTTCTTTGATGAATGAAGGTGTCTTAGAGAACAACTTTTGGAGAACGAAGATGAATTAGAGATCGCTTTGATGACTCTGAGAATAACTCTGGTCAACGAATATGGATTGGAAAGTTTCTCTAATGAACGAAGGTGAGTTAAGATTAACTTTTATGATTTAGAGATCATCTTTGATGTCTTAGATAGCAACATTGATGTTTTAGAGAACAACTTTTGATGACTCTGAGAATAACTTTGATGAGTTTGAGAATGACTTCTGAGAACATGAGTAGTATTTTGTTAGCTCTGAGAATAACTTTATAACATAGAAATTAACTTTAATGAACAAAACTGAGTTACAGAATAACTTTGATGACTCTGTGAATAACTTTCAGGACTTAGAGAATATCTTTGATGAACGGAAAGTTACTTAGAGAATAACATTTCATGACTGAGAATAACTTTATGAATGAAGATGTCTGAGATTAACTTTGATAGCTCAGAATAACTTTTGTGGACATGAGAATATCTTTGGATAACTCTGAGAATAACTTTGATGTCTTTGAAACAACTTTGACGAACGAGAGTGAGTTAGAGATTACCTTTGTTAACTCTAAGATTAACTTTACATGTCTCTGAGACAAACTTTTATAACATAGAAATTAACTTTAATGACCAAAAGTGAGTTAGAGATTACATTTGATAACTCTAAGATTAACTTTAGATGTCTCTGAGAATAACTTTTATGAACGAAGATGTTTTGGAAAGTTTCTCTGAAGAACGAAGGTGACTCTGAGAATAACTTTTATGTCTTAGAGAAGAACATTGATGGTTTAGAGAGAATATCTTTGATGAAAAATGATGTCTTGGATTAACTTTGACGACTCTGTGAATAACTTTTGTGGACATGAGAATATCTTTGGATAACTCTGAGATTAACTTTGATGTCTTTGAAACAACTTTGATGAACGAGAGTGAGTTAGAGATTACCTTTGTTAACTCTGAGAATAACTTTGATGAACAAAGATGTTTTGGAAAGTTTCTCTGAAGAACGAAAGTGACTCTGAGAATAACTTTTGTTAGCTCTTTGAATAACTTTGATGACTTTGAGAATGACTTCTGAGAACATGGGTAGTATTTGAATGCGTCTTTGATGTAATGAAAAGTAACTTTGATGTCTCGAAGATATCTTGCAGATCAACTTTGATGACAGAGATTAACTTTTGTTGTTTTAGAGATTAATTTGATAGCTCCGAGAATAACTTTTATGCCTCTGAGATTAACTTTGAGGATGCAAGTAAATTTTTGAGTGTTTGAGAGTGTCTTTTGATATCTCGAAGAGTCCCATTGAAGTCTTAAAGGATGTCTTTGATGTCTCGAAGAGAGTCTTTGACTATATTTCTTACTTAACGACATATAATTTTAGTTAGGAACAATGACGAATATGACTATTTTAGCGAAGTGAAAGGCTACTTTAGTTAAGAACAGTGTTGGAAAGAGGCTACACATGACTATTTCAGATGAGAGAAGTGATATTTCAGTTAAGAAATGACAAGGAAACATGATGAAGTAACTATTTTTTAGTTGACTGATGAATACTTTTAGTTATGGAAAAAGAGAAAACATGACGAGGGAGACTATTTTTTGTGCTCCCCAAAGTATAATGTCAGTTAAGAACAGCGATGAAAGATATCTTTGGTTATTTTTTCTTACTTGACAAAACATAATTTTAGTTAAGCAAAAAGACAAAACATGATGAACATGGCTTTTTCTGTTGATTGATGGATAATTTTAGTTATGAAATGACAATGAAACATGAAGAACACGGTTATTTCTGATGACTGGGGAATAAGTTTAGTTAAGAACAGTGCTGGAAAGATTCCTTTGACAATTTTTTTTTCTTACTTAGCGACATATAATTTTAGTTACGAAAGTGTTGAAAAAGTTACATTTGACTATTTTTTAGTGCTCCACAAAGTATAAATGTCAGTTAAGAACGACGATGATAGATATCTTTGACTATATTTTCTTACTTGACGAAAACATAATGGCTGTTACGAAATGATGAATATGACTTTTTTCTGTTGATTGATGGATAATTTTAGTTATGAAATGACAATGAAACATGAAGAACACGGTTATTTTCTGATGACTAGGGAATAAGTTTAGTTATGAACAGTGTTGGAAAGATTCCTTTGACAATTTTTAGTTGACTGGATAATAAGTTTAGTTGAGAAATGACGAAAGTGACTATGTTTTAGTTGATTGGCGAAAGATTTTTTTAGTTAAGGAACGTTAAATAACAAGTAAGGGGAAAAACCCAGAGAACATATGGGGAACATGGCAAAGAACATATGTAAGAAAAGTTGATGAATACAGTGAACATGCTGGGAATATGAACTTACAGAGAACATGAAAACATGATAAGGAGAATAGGGATTACAAAGAATGAACACTGAACATGCGAAGAACAAGCTAAGAACATTGAGAACATGAATATTGAGTATAAAAGTTATACAGAGAACATATGATGTACATAGAAAATATGACTAGAGTTTGTAGAGAACATAATGAGACTAAGAGAAAGATTACAGACAAAATGAGAAAAAACAGGTGAAAAGAATTGAACTGAGCATGCTGTGAACATTTGTAGAACATGGAATGAACACAGAAAACATGGACAAAATGTGAAGAACACAGCTGAATATAGAGAAAATATGCAAATACAGTATGATTATTGAAGGTTTGGATACGTTGGGGATGAGAAGGTAAGGGAGGGAAAGGGTAAGGTGAGATGAGATGGAGGAAGGTGGGAGGGGGTGAAAGATAATTACACAGGTTGGGGTTATGTGTGTACTCGGATAAGAGTTAGGCTGGAGATGGACTTGATTGAATATATTTATGTCTGATGATCTAAGGCTGAGGAAATGGAAACTTGGCTAATGTCCAGATTAATTTTACTACGTTAGAAAATAAGGTGATCTTAAATCTCAGGGTGATTTAGTTGGAAAATAAAGAACTTGCACAAATGAACTAAGCTGGGGCACAAGAGTTGAAACTTGATAACTGAACTGGTTTTTATTTACTAAGTCTGAAAATGTAGTTGGGTGTTTAAATCTCAGGGGGATTTGGACTGATAGTAATGAATTTACAGGAGTGAACTTGGACAGAGGACAAGAGCTAGAGTTTTATAATTGTTTTCATCATATTTATTATGTCTGAAATACAGAGGGTAAAAATTTCGGGGAAATTGATGGTTTATTTACAAAGACTTGAGGGTGGAAGAGGGTGGGGGACGAGAGCTGGAGCTCAGTAACTGACTTGATCTTATTTACTAACTTTGAAGTATGTCTGCTTTTAATTTTAGGGAAATTGATGGGTTATTTACAAAGATACGAAAGAGAACTAAGGCGGGACGAGAGCTGGAGTTCAGTAACTGACTTGATTTTATTTACGGTGTCTGAAATACAGAGGGTAAACATTTCAGGGAAATTGGACTGTTACTAACGAAGATACGAGAGAGAGCTAAGGCGGAGGACAAGCGCCGGAGCTTGGTAACTAAATTACTGTATTGAACTACGTTTGAAATATGATTATTTTTAAATTTTAGAGGGATTGGAATGATAGTATTCATTATATGACAGGGGACTAAGGTGGGGGAACGTGAGCTAGAACTTGCTTACTAACGCGATTTATTTGTGTAAAAACTGACTTGCTTAATGAAAAGGAGAAAACATACGATGTTGGAAAATAGTTGAACTGAACTGAATGAAAGGAGAGAGAGAGAGAGAGAGGGACGGTCCAGATATTATTATGGAGAAGATAAGATACGATTACCGAGGTGACCTGAAGGCCGTGTCTGGCTGACGTCTAAAGTAAACACAGGTGAGGCGACAGATAGCGAGGTAAGGGGGGAGGGAGGGGGGTGTGAGGTACAAGCGGGGGGGGGGATGCAGGGGGAGGGAAAGGTGACGGAGGGGGGGATGGAAGGGAAATGAATTAGATATATATAGTAATATACAAGTTTCTAAGTAAGAATCAAACTTAAACATATACAGCCTAAATATCTGTTTTATTATGGGTAGGAACTCTGAAAAAAAAATTCCCCCAAAAGAACTTTTTAACAAACTCGTATGACATTATTTTTAAAATAACAACTTTGAACAAACTTCTAAAATCTCAGAAATTATTTTCCTCATAAGAATTCCTTAATTCCAAATCTGTGACTCCCCAAATTCGCCTGAAAACCCAAAAGCGCTACACACGAATTTCAAAATTCACCTGAAACCCCCGAAGCGCTACACACGAATTTCCAGAAGTTGAAAACAGGCAAACTATGTCCGTAGAGTTCACCTGGAAATGCTGTGACACAAACACGATTTTTTCTAAAACTTTTCTTTAAGATTTTCCTACTTATTTTCATTATAAGAACTTTTTAACAAACTTCTAAGATCTCAGAAATTACTTGCTCATAAGAAATCCTTAATCCAAAATCTGTGACTCCTCAAATTCACCTGAAAACCCAAAAGCGCTACACACGAATTTCCAAATTCACCTGAAACCCCCGAAGCGCTACACACGAATTTCCAGAAAAAACAAAAATTCGTCTGTGGCACTTACACCCTACTACTAATAGAGAGTCACCAGGGCAGGGCGGGGTACATAATATCTGATCTTAGAAAGAATGCCAACAGTTTTTGAAACTTTTTTTGATATATTTAGAATGTGGCCCTGGAAATTCAGTTTGTGGTCAATGAGAATGCCAAGGAATTTGCCATCTAATTTGTTACAAATTTGGGTATTGTTTATTTTGAGATTTATTTGATTAGAGGATTTATTGCCAAACAGAATATAGAAAGTTTTCCTTAAAAGCCTTTTCTTCTCTGTTCTTGCTTTGGTGGTGTGCGAGCTGGGAGTATATTCACAAGTACTCGGGCTGCATGAGCTTAGGGTCCCCTTCCCTAAGCGCCCTGTAAGTACTGCCCTTGGGGCATGGGGCCTCCTTCCACAAGTCGCCTTAGGAGCTACCTCCGTTGTGTCAATTACTGCTTCGTACTTGTCCGCCCTTGGAGTCAGCTTGGGGGTGTCTAGCTTGCTCCTCTGTTTGTCTCTGGGTAGGGGGTAGTATTCGTCACTGGTAGGAACGCAGGGTACTTATACAGCTACTTTTCACCTCTCATAGCGGCCAGCTCTGCATCCCTTGGGTACGCTGCCCTCTTGCATTTTTTTTTTTGTTTCTTTTTGTTCTCGCCTTGGTGGGGGGGGGGGAGTTCTGGGGGGGTCACACCTTCTACATACATATATATATATATATATATATATATATATATATATATATATATATATATATATATATATATATATATATATATTATATATATATATATATATATATATATATATATATATATATATATATATATATATATATATATATATATATATATATATATATATATATATGACTGAAAACTCACACCCCAGAAGTGACTCGAACCCATACTCCCAGGAGCAACGCAACTGGTATCTATAGGACGCCTTAATCCGCTTGACCATCACGACCGGACATAAGGAAGTGATAGCCGAAGCTATTTGAACCACTTCCCCGCCGGCACTCGAATGGTAATCTTGGGCATAGCATTTTATCAAATCACCTCATTCTTTGGGGCACACGTGAGGAACACAAATGCGAACAATATGCGATAGCTTCGGCTATCACTTCCTTATGTCCGGTCGTGATGGTCAAGCGGATTAAGGCGTCCTGTAGATACCAGTTGCGTTGCTTCTGGGAGTATGGGTTCGAGTCACTTCTGGGGTGTGAGTTTTCAGTCGCATATAGTCCTGGGGACCATTCAGGCTTGTTCGCATATATATATATATATATATATATATATATATATATATATATATATATATATATATATATATATATACATTCTCAAGACTTCTTTTCAATTAACACTACACATATGATACACTCGTGAGCGGACACGTCCCGGGAATGCAGTGTTAGAAGTTTGTTTGGTAATATGGGGAGCCAGTTAGAAGTGTAACGGTTCTATTGCTACGTAAAGTATGGTGACAAATAAACACAGACGCTAAGATACTATATATATATTTGGTCGAATATACAGAAGTACACAGGTGATACTTTGGTGTGAGTTGAGCGCACTGAGCGTCGGTACAGTATCTCGCAAGTGTCTGCTCTAGACCACACTTGAAAGTAGACTAGTTAATGTTTGCTATTCTGCTGCTTATATGCTCGGGCAACACCTCACCGTGTTGCCCGGGCAACGCCTCACCTCATTCATCTCCAAAGGTTGACAGGAATATTAACAATGCATTTGGAGCGAGTATATTATTGGGATAATCTCGCTACAGTAGTACCCTGCCTGGAGATCCAAACTATCAGCTTGATCTCTCTCTCAGGTCTAATATTGTGAATTCACCCTGGGTTGTACAGTCCCCATACTCATGGGTAATTCCGGTATCTGACTGTAACAGTAGTACTGTTAATATAGAAAGAACATAGATGTAACATTGAAAGTTGGTAGTGAGTTGGTGGGTGACCTGACTGGTAGCCTGGGTCATCCCTAGGGATTAGTGTGTAGAAAACGGTGGCGCCAACTGCCTCCCGTGACCAGTCATCAAACTAGAAGAATTATGAATGTATTACAGAATTAGTAGGAATTATCAACTGGGGTTAAGGTCTTATGTTAAAATTAACGTCAATGGAGATTAATGAATAAGTTTTGTCTGTTAGCAAAGAAGAATTTGACTTCAGTATGATCAGAAATCAGTAAAACATATTCCGTCACTGGAAAATAGGTACCTACCCAACGTGTTTGTTAAATCACATAAATTAGTAAAATACAAGTGCTACTGAATGTTATAAGTAGTTTAGCTCACGTATCTAGATAATTCTCAATTGTTTTGGAATAATATAGTCGCCTTTAGTGACAAATATAGGATTTTAGAATTAATCATTTTCCAAGAGTAATCTGGCAACTAGACTCGGGTCAGCATGTAACGTAAGATTTTACGTTACAATAATATTCCCTCAGGCAGGGCTTGAGGGAACAAAGAAATTTTAGTGCAGGCTGAGCATCAACTAGGAACAACATCTCTCCCTGGAGCCGGCAGAACATCGAGGCCAGGCTGTGATATTTTAAGGTATCTGTGTCTAATGTAGGAATCCACATTAATTGTAGTAGTTAAATTACCAATTGCCTCCATTAGTGTAATATTGTTAGGAAGTGTTCCAATTCAATTTCTTTCTTTATTATGCACCCCATACCCATCCCGTGGGCGGTGGTGTAAAGGATTACAGAGGCACATAATCGGTTCAGGAACTGAACCCTCTAGTTTGTTTAGCTAAGCAAATAATAATGTTTGACGCTAGTTACAAAATTATCAATGTTGTATACACATGTACACACCCTCATACATACATGTACATATATATATACGTATACATATATACATACACATACATATCTAATCACCCACACAAATACACACATCAATAATCTTTTGTGTCACAAGTGATTCAACAGAGGCTCACAACAGTCACTATACAAGGCACTTTACATCTATGGTGAGTCACACAGTTACTAGTCTTGCTGCACACCCACCCAACTGGGCGGCAACTTTACAGTCATGTGCTCCACACCCACCCAACTGGGCGGCAGCTTTACAGTCATGTGCTCCACACCCACCCAACTGGGCGGCAGCTTTACAGTCATGTGCTCCACACCCACCCAACTGGGCGGCAGCTTTACAGTCATGTGCTCCACACCCACCCAACTGGGCGGCAGCTTTACAGTCATGTGCTCCACACCCACCCAACTGGGCGGCAGCTTTACAGTCATGTGCTCCACACCCACCCAACTGGGCTGCAGCTTTACAGTCATGTGCTCCACACCCACCCAACTGGGCGGCGGCTATAGTCATGTGCTCCACACCCACCCAACTGGGCGGCGGCTATAGTCATGTGCTCCACACCCACCCAACTGGGCGGCAGCTTTACAGTCATGTGCTCCACACCCACCCAACTGGGCGGCGGCTATAGTCATGTGCTCCACAGCCACCCAACTGGGCGGCGGCTATAGTCATGTGCTCCACACCCACCCAACTGGGCTGCAGCTTTACAGTCATGTGCTCCACACCCACCCAACTGGGCGGCAGCTTTACAGTCATGTGCTCCACACCCACCCAACTGGGCGGCGGCTATAGTCATGTGCTCCACACCCACCCAACTGGGCGGCAGCTTTACAGTCATGTGCTCCACACCCACCCAACTGGGCGGCAGCTTTACAGTCATGTGCTCCACACCCACCCAACTGGGCGGCAGCTTTACAGTCATGTGCTCCACACCCACCCAACTGGGCGGCAGCTTTACAGTCATGTGCTCCACACCCACCCAACTGGGCGGCAGCTTTACAGTCATGTGCTCCACACCCACCCAACTGGGCTGCAGCTTTACAGTCATGTGCTCCACACCCACCCAACTGGGCGGCGGCTATAGTCATGTGCTCCACACCCACCCAACTGGGCGGCGGCTATAGTCATGTGCTCCACACCCACCCAACTGGGCGGCAGCTTTACAGTCATGTGCTCCACACCCACCCAACTGGGCGGCGGCTATAGTCATGTGCTCCACAGCCACCCAACTGGGCGGCGGCTATAGTCATGTGCTCCACACCCACCCAACTGGGCTGCAGCTTTACAGTCATGTGCTCCACACCCACCCAACTGGGCGGCAGCTTTACAGTCATGTGCTCCACACCCACCCAACTGGGCGGCGGCTATAGTCATGTGCTCCACACCCACCCAACTGGGCGGCAGCTTTACAGTCATGTGCTTCACACCCACCCAACTGGGCGGCAGCTTTACAGTCATGTGCTCCACACCCACCCAACTGGGCGGCGGCTATAGTCATGTGCTCCACACCCACCCAACTGGGCGGCGGCTATAGTCATGTGCTCCACACCCACCCAACTGGGCGGCGGCTATAGTCATGTGCTCCACACCCACCCAACTGGGCGGCGGCTATAGTCATGTGCATGCATTACCTACAGTAAGCAAATTTTGGATACTTCGCTAAGATTTCGGGCAGCACATCATTATTAATGAAGTACTTACACATTTCTTGGACACTATTGATGGTGTTATCTCTAAATTCCGCAATTTTTTCACATTCCATTATATAATGACGTAAAGTATGCGAATAGTTCTGCTGACAGAGTTTACATTTAGTCAAATCTACATTAGCAGATGTTACAAATTCCCAGAGGTACTTGTAGCCGAGCCTAAGCTCGGCTAGCGAGCCTAGCAATGTCAAAGGCTGACTTAAGATCTAGGAAAGTGGTATATGACCTATCACTATGCAGGGTGAGGAATGTGGTAATACAGTGATATACACTCTTTTCATGCGTGAAGCCATATATCTGGGGAGACAACATGTTACTAATTCTGTAAAGGAGACGGTTGAGAACCATCCTCTCAACACACTTACAGAGACGACTAGTGAGGGAGATTGGGCGAAAAGCACTCTGCTGGTTTGGTTTAGGAATGGGAATAATAAGACTGTTGGTCCATGACTTTGGAAGCTCCCCAGTTACATAGCTCATATTATACAATTGAAGCAAGGTACTAGCAGAAACATACGCAGTATGCCGTAAGTAACTCCATCCTCCCCGGGTGATGTAGCTTTGCCTTTATGTCACGATAGGGTTTTATTAATTTTTATTTGATAAATTTTGATTTTCAATCAATTTTGTATAGAAGATTATGGTGTTTAGTGCAATTTAACCCCCCCCCCCAACGGTTATTTTATATTGGTACTGGACTTATAACTTCTTGCTTAAGGCTTGGGCTCTCTCTGCAACCCTACAAGCATTTATTTAATAACTAAGATAATCCCTTTATATTTTGTTTTAATTACCACACTTAACGTAAAGCTTAACCCTCCATTTCGGATTATTGGGGATACATTTTCGTGGTTTATGCTAAATTGACGGTACCCTGCTTCACCGTCAATTGAGAGAATTATTCAGTGGGTTAGCAGATGGTGGCGGCGTTTGAGAGTTTTGCAGTATAACAGAGGGTACATTGTCCTTGAGTTCATGATATCTAAATGGTCAAACGTTTAGATCTCTAGGAATTGTACTGTAGGTTACCCAGCAGAACTGTGGTTTCTGTATATATATTGGCTTAATACCGACCAGCATTTAACCAGTAAGTGAGGTTAAAGGCTGGCCCCCGTTACATAACCATCATCAGATAAATTGCTCCCACTCCTGGGGAACTCATCATGGAGCCTGGCATGAGGTACCGACTCTCCTCCAGAGTCCTAGGTGTACTCGCTACTACACCTGTTGATGCCGAGACAACGGTGTTGCAAGCCACCGGGGAATCTTCCCCTTCTTGAGGTTATCTTGAGATGATTTCGGGGCTTTAGTGTCCCCGCGGCCCGGTCCTCGACCAGGCCTCCACCCCCAGGAAGCAGCCCGTGACAGCTGACTAACACCCAGGCACCTATTTTACTGCTAGGTAACTGGGGCATAGGATGAAAGAAAATTTGCCCATTGTTTTTCGCCGGCGCCTGGGATCGAACCCAGGACCACAGGATCACAAGTCCAGCGTGCTGTCCGCTCGGCCGACCTTGCTCACTCTCACCGACCTCCTCGACGGTGATGAAGCTGGCATCCCTGATTGCCAATACTTCCTGTGTATTGGCTTGCAATAGGCGTTGCATACTAGCCTGTTGCAACTCTACTCGCATTTGACACTCTTCAGTGAGGCTGTCATGATCCCCTGGCAAGCAGCCATGGAATCCAACATCACCCTCCAAATTTCTACTCATAAACATTCCAGACATACTGTACTCACCTAATTGTGCTTGCGGGGGTTGAGCTTTGGCTCTTTGGTCCCGCCTCTCAACTGTCAATCAACTGGTGTACAGATTCGTGTGTGTGTGTGTGTGTGTGTGTGTGTGTCCCTACTGATGGCAATAGTGAACAAACACAACTCCCAACACTCCTGTTCCCATTGAACTCTGTACAATATCCGCTTTTACTTTACGTAATATGCTGCTGTTACCTTGAGTCTTGCTCATGGGTTCGAACTTAATTTACAGCCCCATGTTGGATGCCAGATGTGAGATGATGCCTACTGGGGGATGGCACTAATACAAGTGACCTCAGTTAGAAAGAATTGCACTGACAACAAACAACTGTTGTAATGACAGCCTTTACTTTAAGACTGCGGTAGGTGGTGTAGAGCCGCCACCAGAGTCTAAATCCTTGTCACTCTTTGATCCACTGGGTAGTGTGCTTCTGTATCTGCTGAGGGCAGTTGTCAGGGTAGCTCAATCGATTCTCACTCCTAGTATTTAATATTTGGTGTGTGTGGCATGAATTTGGCTCGAGTCCAAGTATCCAGGGCAACATGTGTAGTCCACTTCAAAACGTAAGGCAGAGTTAATCACCGGGGACAAGGGTCTTAGGTGTGAACGGAAAGGCACTTTTAGTTCAAACAATAACATTTATTCATAAAACTTAATAATAACAATACAAAGCAACAATAGCAACAGTAACGTTACGTTAAAGTCAATAGTGGCGCACTATCAACACGTACTATACAATCCGGTATACTCGGACTTCCGGTTCAGACCGCTCACGGCTCCAACATTAACTAAACTGAAACAGTGCCGGGCGACCACTCAGACGCAAGTAGCAGTTCGTAACGACTGCGGCAAAACAATATAATAACAACAGTTAGACAGAAGACACAACAGACAGACCTTTCGCAGAGACAGTCCTCCGTGCAACACTTACTTAATTACGTTAAAACTCGTCTCTTCGGACGGCAGTCAAGGTAATCAGTTACGTTACAACACTATATGGTGACGGATCGCCCCTAAGATCGCAGATGAACATGGATCAAATAATACAGTGCAGCAGGAGCAGCAATAAAGTTGCTTATAGACGTTTGCAGCCTAAAGCTTCATTGTATCTAGAAGTGGTTTAATAATCTCTGGAAAAACTTATGTCATAACCACTGAAGCACACCTCACTTCTTTCCTGGATGACTGTGGGATATCAGCTGAATAACCTGAACATAATTTGTAGTCTCACATACAACCAAAGTGTACTTAAGCTCTGACTTTCCTTTCCAAAGGTGTTTATTTTTATTTTTATTTTTTTATTTTTTGTTTGTTTGTCATCTTTGCCTGTTTTATACTCTTAATTATTTGTTCTTAGTTAATCCCCTTGTCACTAAACCTAGGGCTTTTTATTACCCTGTTAATTAACCATTACTAAGCTAATTATCTTCAAGATCATTTTTTTTATGATTATCATTTTTCTTATTATTTTTTATTTTACATTTATATTGTCAGTCTCTACTGATTTTTTGTGTTTTATTTTATGTAACTTCTGTGTCCTCCCTGGCTATCTATTGGATCTTTATTTTACTTCTAAATTGTTACTATTTTATTGTATTTGCTTTTATTCTTGTGTTTTGCTTTATTGTGTATCTTGTATCGTGATCCCTCTGCATCTCTATGCACACTGATATTGATCCTGATCAAAATCTTCTGTCTCATATCTACACCAACCAGCACATTGATCATCATTATTGCAAGTATTTCACAGCACACCAGGCTAAAAACAAACTCCAAAATAGCACCTGTCTATCAGTTTATAACCAAAATGTTAGATCACTTGGTAAACATTTTGACGATTTAAATGCATTACTCACAGCACTAGGTACTAACCTATCGTTCATTATTTTAACAGAAACTTGGCTAAATAAAGACTATACCCAACTCTACAACTTAGCTGGTTATAAAGCCATTCATAACTGTAGGCCTAATAAAAAAGGTGGTGGCACAGCTATATATTACCGAGATACATTTATCTGCAACAGTGTTATTAGTGACAGAGATGACTACTGTGAATATACTTTTGCTCAGTTTACAATTAAATCCCTTAAATCCTCTTTGACTATTGGAGCCATCTATAGATTTCCCAATACTAACATAGCTTCTTTCTCAGACAACCTAAGGAATCTTATTATAAACAACAATCTCAACAAAAACCACATCATTCTGGGAGGAGACTTTAATATTTACCTGGGTCAACAAAACTGCTCTCAAGTTGACTATTTCCTTAACAGCATGAACTCCTGTATGCTAATCCCCACTATCACCAAACCTACCCGAGTCACTCAAACATCAGCCACTACCTTGGACCACATATGGACAAACATAACAGCTCCCCTTGTATCTGGTATAATCTACGACAGAACAACTGACCACTATCCTACCTTTCTCATAGCGAACATGGACATAACACCACCAAAAAGCAAGAAATTTTCATTTAGGCTACACAGTGAATCAGCTTTAGACAATCTTACAGAGGCACTTCACAATATTAACTGGGATTCTGAATTCAATAATACCCATGATATAAATTCATTAGCTAACCTCTTCCTCTCCAAAACTCTAAGCCTCTACAACCTTCATTGTCCCCTTCTTACAAAGCAAGTAACTGACAAAAGATTAAACAATCCATGGCTCACAAATGGCATTCTCAACTCAATCAACAAGAAACATGAATATGAAAAGAAAGTTAGGATTGGCCTAGTTTCAAAGGAAGTAGCTAAAAGGTACTCATCAATGCTTACCAGTATCATAAGAAAGGCAAAACTTGCATATTATGTGAATAGATTCAATGAAGCAAAAGGCAACATGAAAAACACTTGGAAAACTATCTCTAGTATCCTAGGAACTAAACAACACTCACATAACCAAATAAAACTCTACAAGGATGGGGATATACCGTCAACTGATTTAGAAATGGCAAATGAATTTAATAGTTTCTTTTCATCGGTTGGCGCTAATCTTGCCAGTAAAATCCCACAGACTCAGACACATATTAACACATATCTCTCAGGCAGCTATCCAAACTCTCTTCTCCTTTCACCAATCAGCCCGGCAGATGTTGTGTCCATCATACACTCTCTAAAAACCAAGGCAGGGAACACCAGTGAAATTCCGTCCATTGTGTACAAGAGAGCCTCCCATGCCCTTGCCCCACCCATAGCACTACTGTTCAACAAATCTATAGAGTGTCACACCTTCCCTGATATCCTCAAAAAAGCAAGAGTAACGCCAGTCCATAAAGGAGGCAATCCGGCGGACATAAACAATTATAGACCAATATCAAATCTACCCATTCTATCAAAAATATTTGAAAAAATTATTTACAAACAGCTCTATTCCTACCTCGTAAAATTCGACATACTCAGCCCCTGCCAGTTTGGCTTCCGGTCCCAAAAGAGTACCAATGATGCAATCATTAGTCTCCTTGACATTATCTACTCAGCCCTTGACAAAAATGAGTTTCCGATTGGACTCTTCATTGACCTAAGAAAAGCCTTTGATACTGTTAATCACAACTACCTCTTATTTAAACTCCAGCATTATGGAATCCGAGGCCTTGCCCTTGACTACATCCGATCCTATCTTAGTGACAGACACCAATATGTAACCATCAATGATACAACTTCTTCCACTCTACCAATTACCGTTGGAGTGCCACAGGGCAGCATCTTAGGACCTCTTCTATTTCTTATATATATAAACGATCTGCCTAATGTCTCTAATATTCTCAAACCTATATTGTTTGCTGACGATACTACCCTTATCTACTCAAACCTCAACCCACATACACTAAATAATGTTGTGAATAATGAATTAAAAAAAAGTCCACTTATGGATGTCAACGAACAAACTAACATTAAACATCGAAAAGACTTACTACATCTTATTTGGAAGCAAATCATCAAATGCAATTCAGCTACAGATAGACAACATTAACATCAGTAATAAAAATGATGGCAAGTTTCTTGGCCTATTCCTAGACAAGAGACTCAACTTCAGCTCCCACATTCAACACATAACTAAGAAAGTCTCTAAGACAGTTGGTATACTCTCCAAAATCAGATATTATGTTCCTAACTCTGCTCTCCTCTCACTATATTATGCACTAATCTACCCCTATCTTAATTATGGTATCTGTGCATGGGGGTCTACCACTGCAAACCACCTTAAGCCCATCATCACACAGCAAAAATCTGCTATCAGAATAATAACTAACTCTGCTTTCAGACAACACTCAGCTCCCTTGTTTAAATCTCTAAACTTGCTAAATATTAACTCCCTCCACACATTCTCTTGTGTCAACTACATTTACAAAACCCTGTTCTTAAATGCAAACCATGCTCTGAAACTCTCCCTGGACAGATGTAATAGGACCCATTATCACCACACCAGAAATAAATATCTCTTTGATATCCCCAGGGTCAAACTTAATCTGTGTAAACACTCTATGCAAATTAAGGGACCTAGTCTATGGAACTCACTCCCTAGTGAATTGAAAAACTGTAAAACTTTTGCCTTATTTAAAAGCAAAACCAAAAAGTACCTAACTTCATCTATTTAGTTTCCTACACTGAGCTTTAAATTTGCTCTGTACCTAGTGGTACCCAATCTCCTAATTTTTATGTAATATCAAACAACCTTATCATTGTGTTCATTGCTGTCTTCTTTTATGTGCTAGCCATATGCTGTATTGTGACTACCAATTTTTGTCAACTACCATTCAAGCTGTCATTGCAATCAATCTTATATTGTTTCTGCTGTATTGTGCCTACCAATTTGTTGTCAACTACCATTTTAAGCTGTCATTGCAATCAATCATAGCTACCTATGTGCTTTAATATACTGTACCTATAATTTTCTCTCATCTTTTTTTTTTTTCATTCCATGTAATCTGTTATCATTTTTTTGTCTATAAATTTTGCAAGTATTTACCTCCTTAAAATTTTCTTAGATTAAGGACCTGCCCGAAACGCTGCGCGTGCTAGTGGCTTTACAAGACTGTAATTACCATAATTGTATCCTCACATTCCTTATGTACATTCTTGTATATGCATAAATAAATAAATAAAATAAATAAACTTATAACTAGTTTTTTATCTACACTGTGTAATATTCCATATAGAATAGGGTAGTAGTACATTGCTGTGTATACCTAATCTTCTTAATAAAAAAAATCAGTAATAAAGATTTTAAATTATAGTTTGTATTATTACAAATACAGTACTGTATTATCCTTATTAAATCATGTTAACCATGGATCATTAAGATCTTATGTTGATATGTAATATACATATTTCTTTTGAACTGCTAATCCATGCTAATCATTTTTTTAATCCTTCATTAAATTGTGCATTATGTCTCAATTTTTCACTTCCTTGGATATACTGTACAGTACAAAAAGATAGGATAAAAATAAACCAGTAATATTTCTTTCATTATGTTTTTCATTTAAATAACTGTATCAATATTTTTACAGCTGACAGGATTTGTTTTACCATACAGGTGCATTATTTGTTAAAAAAAAAATTGGTTTATTGTTACACAATGGTGCTACATAGCCTTCCCAGCTTGGTGCCTTCTTTTAATACTTACTGATTAAAAAATAAATAATAAATACATTTTATTCAGGAAAAGTACATACAGTTGACTTACAAACATAATGTTGGATTTATAGACAGAGCTAGTACATACAATACCTAAATCCACTAATACTCATAGCATTTCGGGCAAGGTGTGGGGGAAAAAAACACAGACTAAAACTTAATAGTAATCGGGATTAGGTATAAATTGTGTTGAAAGAAGGAATAAAAAATACAAAAAGGGGGGTTAACATAGCATAAATCAGCAATTGCACATGTTGGTGAACAGCGTTGTTTAAAAAATAGCAAGACATGGGTTGACATTTAGGAGGTAAGTTAGGTTACATGGAGTTAATTAGGCAGTACTTTGTTTAACTCTTAAACTGGTTGAGAGAGGTACAGCCTTTGACATGATTCGGGAGGTCATTCCACATTCTGGGTCCCTTGATTTGTAGAGCACTTCTAGTTTGGTTACACACAGCCAAATTGTGTAACAGGAAGAGGTCTTGGACACAAATTTGTTCCATGCTAAATGTAGAGGAATCAGCTGAGTATTCCTCAAATAAAATAAGTTCCCTCAGCTTATAAAGTAAATAAAATAAGCATTTCTCAAATAAGTAGCTGCCTCACCTCACTGCCTTACTGCTACATAGCCTTCCCGGCATGGTGCCTTCTTTTGATAATTACTTGTTCCACACCCAAATTGTATAACAGGAAGAGGTCTTGGACCCCTACTTCCCTCTCTCTTTTTTAATAGTCTATATAGTCATAATTATAGGTTTAAGTATTCAATGAATAAAGTTTTTGACATTTTTACCCTTCTCCTTACCTAACGTCATTTGGCCAGCATATTTTTATTTTATGTCTCACCCAGATTTAATTTCAAAATAAAACCAAACTAAATAAATTAGAAATGGGTATGTATAGCTAAGGTACACCCTTACTACTAGGTGAACAGGGGCATTTGGTGATAGTAAATGATCCCATCAGGCAGGGCTCATCACCTTCTCTCATATTTCATGTTCACCAGTGTTTATTTACTTAATAACTACGGGTATAATATGTTGCTATTATAAAACTAATTCTACTATCATCAAACACGTAATTTACTTCAAGTTTCAAGCAGAGAATGCATATATAACTAACACGAAGGACTCCTCTTCACTAGATTCACCAGCTATAATATTTTGGTCATGTTCCAATATCATAAATCGATCCCAGTGTTATGTAGTAGAGAAAAAATGACTTATATCCAGTTTACGTAAAGCTACGAGTGGTCGAAACCACACTTAAATCCCGGAATGAACTTACGAAGGTTTTTCCACTTAGTGTAGCTACTTGAATACGGACGTAGCCGCCACGAAGGCGCTAAGAGGGAAAACGTTCTTAGCTAAGAGGAAAAACCTTCGTAAGTACCTTCCTGAATCTGGCCCCTGGCCAGTATTTGGGACACTAGGAAATACCACTTACGGACTCTGACATTGATATACAACTTGTATCACGATAGATGGCGCTGATTACTAGGAGCCACCTCACCAGAGGTCAGCTACAGCGACTCTTCGGGCTGACCAAGGCAGGAATCTAGAGTCTCTTGCAGGTATCATACTGCCACCACCAGATGGCGTCGTCCATTTTGTGGGGGTTTAGGGAGCAGACTCACAGATGGCGTTGAACTCGCTGCTCCGTGCTCCGACGGTGGAGTCGGGTTCGTAACACAGGGTGAAAGAAACATTTTGCCCATTTCGTCTCCGCCTCCACCGGGGATCGAACCCGGAACCTCAGAACTACGAATCCGAAGCGCCCAGCTGTCAACTTGGTGGGATGGGAATCATTCTGGGACCGCTGGGAATCATTCGAATGTGATTCATATATCCATGCTGACCAAATCCCTTCCTGTCTTCTGGACATGGTTAGTTTTCTTCTTAATGAGAGATGCAGTTTACGTGAGATGCTTCTTCACTCACAGAGTTATTTATAAACCGATGGAACTGTCTACTTGGCGAAGCCGTATATGCCAAAACTGTTAACTTTTAAAGTACAGCTGGAAAAGATCATCACAGCAAATGGGTGGATCTTCGATAATCTGCCGGCTTCATGTCCTCGTCGAGGCCAAAAGTGTGAGTGCCTCTCAGGAAAACTTAAGGAAAATCCAAATGGTTTTCTCCTTGGAGTCCTGCACAAATAAATAAATAAATAATAAATAAATATGTTTATTCAGGTAAGGTATATACATACATACAAGTGATGTTACATTAATGGATTGATATATAGATAGAGCTAGTACATACAATGCCTAAAGCCACTATTACGCAATGCGTTTCGGGCAAGAAAAACATTAATATCTAGAACTTAACACTAATTGAGCATAAAGAATAAAAAGTGTTGAGAACAAATACAAATAAAGATAAAAAAAAGGGGGAACATGACTGAAAAAGCAGCACAAATACAATAGGTTGACAAACAGTGTTGATTAAACAAAAAAATTACAGACATGGGTTGACAATAGAGGAGTGAGGTAGGTTACAGGGAATTTATTAGGTAGTGTTTAGTTTTTATCTTAAACTGGTTGAGAGAGGTACAGTCCTTAACATGGTTGGGAAGGTCATTCCACATTCTCGGTCCCTTGATTTGTAGAGCATTTCTAGTTTGATTAAGTCGTACTCTAGGAATATCAAAACTGTATTTATTTCTGGTGTGGTGCTCATGGGTTCTGTTACAACCTTCAATGAAGCTTTTGAGGTCAGGATTGGCATTACAGTTCAGCGTTTTATATATGTATAATACACAAGAAAGAATGTGCAGTGACTTAATATCTAACATATTCAGAGATTTGAGTAAGGGTACCGAGTGATGTCTGGGGCCAGAGTTGGATATTGTCCTAATAGCAGCTTTGTGTTGGGTAATAAGAGGACGTAAATGATTTTGGGTAGTAGAACCCCAAGCACAAATACCATAGTTGAGGTATGGATAGATGAGGGAGTAATAGAGAGTAACCAGGGCAGGGCGGGGTACATAATATCTGATCTTAGAAAGAATGCCAACAGTTTTTGAATTTTTTTTTTATATATTTAGAATGTGACCCTGGAAATTCAGCTTGTGGTCGATGAGAACGCCAAGGAATTTGCCATCTAATTTGTTACAAATTTGGGTATTGTTTATTTTGAGATTTATCTGATTAGAGGATTTATTGCCAAACAGAATATAAAACGTTTTGTCAATGTTAAGGGTGAGTTTGTTGGCGGTTAGCCAAAGATGGACTTTCTCTAGCTCAGTATTTACTGTGGCATTTAGAGCAAGGGGGTCAGGACTGGAGTAAATGAAGGTTGTGTCGTCAGCAAATAGAATTAGTTTGAGGTGTTGGGAGGCATTTGGAAGGTCATTAATGTAGATGAGAAAGAGGAGAGGGCCAAGTATGCTGCCCTGAGGAACACCAATGTTGATGGGTAGGGTGGGAGAAATTGTATTATTCACAGAAACATACTGGAGCCTGTCAGTAAGATAAGATTTGAGGTATTGCAGGGAGTGTCCTCTGACTCCATAATGATGTAATTTAAGAAGAAGGTTTTGATGGTTGACAGTGTCAAAAGCCTTACGCAGGTCCACAAATAACCCAACAGGAAACTCCTTTTTATCAAGAGCTGCGTGAATTAAGTTAATCATACTAATAAGTGCATCGTTAGTGCTTTTTTTGGGTCTGAAGCCATATTGACAAGAGCTAAGTATATTGTGTTTGGCTAGAAAAGAGTAAAGCTGCTTGTAGATTAGTTTTTCGAATATTTTTGACAAGTTTGGCAGGATTGATATAGGTCTGTAGTTGTTAACATCTGTGAGATCACCACATTTGTGGACAGAGGTTACTCTTGCTTTTTTTTAGAATATCAGGAAAGGTTTGGAGTTCAAGTGACTTGTTGAAGAGCAATGCAATAGCAGGGGCTAGAGATCTGGAGGCTTTTTTGTAAATTAAAGTTGGTATCTCCTCGAGGGCACTAGACTTGGTTTTAAGGGAAAGGATTATTTCATTGACATCAGTGGAACTAGTAGGCTTTAGGTACAGAGACTGTGGATAGTTACCTGTAAGATAGTCCTTAACATCAGTACAGGAGGATGGAATATCATTTGCAAGGGATGACCCAATGGAAGAGAAGAACCTATTGAACTCAATAGCAGAATCAGAGGCTGAAAGCTGACCAGCGTTATTGGAAAGGAGTGTTGGTTTGTTATTTAAAATCTTCTTTGATTCCAATATTTGTGAAATTGTGCTCCAAGTTTTTTTAATGTTGCTCTTTATTTGGGTAAATTTATCTTCATAGTATTTAGTTTTGGCTCGTCTAATTATTTTAGATAGCAATAACGAGTAATTCTTTGAGAATTCTTTGGAGACTGTTCCTAGCCTATACTTCTTCTCAAGGTCGTGTTTTTTGTTAATGGATTTAAGTATTCCCTTTGTAAGCCAAGGATTGTTAAGTCTTTTGCTTGTGACTTGTTTTGTAAGCATAGGACAGTGGGTGTTATAAAGGCTAAGAGTTGTTTGAAGAAAAGATTGCACTGCTAGGTTGATATCCCCAATGTTACCTAACTCGGACTCCCAGTTGACATTATCAGCAGCAGTTATAAAATTGTTTATTGCAGTTTCATTGTGCAGCCTAAAGCTTAACTCCCTTGTCTCTAGAGGTGGTTTGCTAATGTTAGTTAAGAGAAATGTGGGGTAATGGTCTGTAGTGCTATCGGTGATTATACCTGAAGTAAGCGGAGAGGTTATGTTGGTCCAGATGTGATCTAGAGTCGTAGCAGTACTATCAGTGATTCTAGTTGGTCTAGTGATTAAGGGTATGAGGAAGCAGGAATTCATACAGTTGAGGAAGCTAACAGCAGTAGGGTGTTCAGGCTCGCAGAGGTCAATATTAAAGTCCCCTGCGATAATTAGATGGTTTTTGTTCAATCTGTTATCTGGTATTAGACTTCTAAGGTTTGAGTTGAATACAACAAGTGAAGGTGTTGGGAGACGCGACATGGGTGAACACGTCTGTGGATGATTTTTCATTCCAAACATAATTATTATTAATTTATGACAGCTATTGAGGTTTTTCATAGGTAAATTACTGCACTCTGACAAGATGCTACTACAAAAATTGTTTCAATCCTTGGAAAATTGTAACGACCAGTGACATTAAAATATAACTATGAAATAGTAACTGGTAACTGTAAGTGAATGAAAACCCAATTCCAAATTTCTTAGATGTTTTCCTAAATATAAAGATTGACAGGAAGGAATTTTATTCATTATTGACTAATTAAGCAAAACAAAGACTAAGTAATTTTCATTGAAGAACATATATCAGAGCATTGTTAGTGAGTTATTGATTAATAATAATGTGGTATTTATATGGTATAATGACAGTAAGCCCCAGGAAGACGTAAGAAATTGTGTATATTGAGAATATTTGTAATTCTAAAAAAATAACGTCGGTTTTTGGCCATATGGGCAAACGACCGAATTCACATGTTATTTATAGGGGGACAGGTTGCTTCACCACCTTTCCATCTCTACACCATCTTCCCTGCCCTTCACCAACTCCCCCTTCCCTTTACCACCTTCCTTGACTTTCACAGCTTTCCCATCCTTACACATTTTTCTCTGCCTTTCACCACACACTTTCCCTTTCACGCCCTTCCAATCCTATACCTCATTCTCTACCCTTCACCACCTTTTATACATTTTACTACATTTCCCTAGCCTTCACCGCATTTCCTACCGCTTTCCACCTTCCCTGCCCTTCATCACATCCCTACTCTTTGCCACGTTCCCCTACCCTTCACCACTTTCCCTACCATTTACCACCTTACCTACCTATCACCACCTTCCCTACCCTTCACCGCCTTCTCTATACTTCATTACCTTCCCTACCTTTCACCACCTTCCCTAACTTTCACCACCGTCACTACAATTCACCACCTTCTGAACCCTTCACCATCTACCCTATCCTACTTCTCCTTTCTTACCCTTCACCACCTTCCCAACCTTACAACTCCTACTCAACCCTTAACCACTTTCCCTACCTTTCACCACCTTCCCTTTATTTCACCACCTTTCCTATTATTCCTTTACTTCTTTACCCTTCTTCACCTTCTTTATCCTTCACCATGTTCCCTACCTTTCAACTATTACCTATCTTTCACCACCTTCCAAATCATTCACCATTTTCCCTGCCATTCACCACCTTCCCTATCCTTCACTATTTTCCCTACTCTTCACAACCTTTTTACCATTTACCACCTTCTCAACCCTTCACAACTTTTTCTACTGTTTCCACTTCTCCATCACTTTAACAATCTTCATTATACTCTATCTTCATCAACAAATAAACTACATAAGGCAAACTAACTATTATTTGTCGTGTAGCAAATAACATGATTATGAATATAAATTGGGGTGGTTATAAATAGGAGCTACCACGTATGGGCCAATAGACCTTCTGCAGTTGCATTCATTCTTATGTTCTTATGATTGTTGAATCTATTTGACGATGGAGTTTGGTGTTTAGCGAGATTAGAAATGTTATCATATGCTAAACAGACACAGACAAACAGACTGACAGACAGACAGACGTAATCTCTTGTATAGATACAGAGATTCATGAAACGATAAACTCCGCTGCTTTAATCACAGGCAAGAGTTTACTCGCTTCATCAGAGTTCACATTCATTGTCACATCTAAATCTTACGTGACAGTTCACTGTGACAATTGTGTCTTAAGAATCATTTTTCAACAAGTTGATATAACATAGTCGTTCAGGCTGGCATCTGTTTTGGAGTAAATACCACAAGGTTATGGTCACTTTCTCCAATCCTCACCCAGACACCCAGACACCCAGACACCCAGACACCCAGACACCCAGACACCCAGACACCCAGACACCCAGACACCCAGGCGAGGTTAGAGAAAAACCCACGGAAGCTTTAAGTAAACGCCAACTTAATCTATATATAAAAATCGGGTGCATTTAAATATTAAGAGATTTCTATAATTATAGACAAAATTCACGTAAAGAATTTAAATTCGTAAAAACTAAGAACTCAAACCCACAAAATCTAAAACCTCGTAATCTAAGAATCCCACCCCACTCAGTGTATGAATCCAAACTCATACGATGTAAGAATCCAAATCCACTTAGTATATATCAAATTAAGATTAGTATATATAAAATAGAAGCAATATCTAGATCCAAACAAACACAAACTAAAAATCCAAACCCATGCAACTTAGGAATCCAAATGAATGTAATCTAAGAATCCAAATTCATGCAACCTATGAATCCAAACCCTTTCAATCTTTAAATCAAAACCCAGGAAATTTAAAACTCCAAACCCACGTCATATATTAATACAATCCACGTAATCTAAACATTCAAACCCAAGCAATATAAAAATCCTTATCTGTGTAACTTAGGAATGCAAACTCAAGCACTCTAAGTATCCATCACCACGCTACCTAACTTTCAAAATTTATCCAGTTTAAGAATCCAAACTCATGCAATTAAATAATCCAAATCTACAAAATTATAGAATCCAAACCCATGCAATTTAATAATCCAAACCCACGTAATTTAATAATCGAAACCCACGTAATTTAATAATCGAAACCCATGCAGTTTAATAATCCAAACCCATTCAGTTTAATAATCCAAACCCATGCAGTTTAATAATCCAAACCCATGCAGTTTAATAATCGAAACCCACGTAATTTAATAATCCAAACCCACGTAATTTAATAATCCAAACCCATGCAGTTTAATAATCCAAACCCATTCAGTTTAATAATCCAAACCCATGCAGTTTAATAATCCAAACCCATGCAGTTTAATAATCGAAACCCACGTAATTTAATAATCCAAACCCATGCAGTTTAATAATCCAAACCCATGCAATTTAATAATCCAAACCCATGCAATTTAATAATCCAAACCCATGCAGTTTAATAATCCCAACCCACGTAATTTAATAATCCAAACCCATGCAGTTTAATAATCCAAACCCATGCAGTTTAATAATCTAAACCCATGCAGTTTAATAATCCAAACCCATGCAATTTAATAATCCAAACCCATGCAATTTAATAATCCAAACCCATACAGTTTAATAATCCCAACCCACGTAATTTAATAATCCAAACCCATGCAGTTTAATAATCCAAACCCATGCAGTTTAATAATCCAAACCCATACAGTTTAATAATCCAAACCCACGTAATTTAATAATCCAAACCCATGCAATTTAATAATCCAAACCCATGCAGTTTAATAATCCAAACCCATACAGTTTAATAATCCAAACCCACGTAATTTAATAATCCAAACCCATGCAGTTTAATAATCCAAACCCATACAGTTTAATAATCCAAACCCACGTAATTTAATAATCCAAACCCATGCAATTTAATAATCCAAACCCATGCAGTTTAATAATCCAAACCCACGTAATTTAATAATCCAAACCCACGTAATTTAACAATCCAAACCCACGCAATATGAAGATATAAACACAGTCAAGAGAGGAATGAAACATGTGGGGGTGTCTTGTGGCACTGGCCTTGGGTCGTCTGCAACACTTGCCTGCATATTAGACTTGACTCATCGCAAAAAACTGCGACACACGTGTGTTTAAGCAGATAGTGTTACCTCAGCATAACTGATGTTCAGCGAGGTATGTGAATTATTACAAATTACCGAAGCATTTCACTCAAGGTAAAATTCCACTGGCAAATGGTTATTTAACGTGGAGATTTCTGGCTGAAGAGATTAAATCTTGTGAATGATACGACCATTAATGTCACAGATAATACGCAAAGTTTATTTTGTAATCAAGATCTGAATATTTAAGTAAAATAAAGAAATACGAACGTAAAATGGACAATACATATTGTATACATGAATCCACCTTCAAAAGTAGCATCATAAAAAATGAATACCGAGGAACGGCGCCAAGATAAATAGCAACAACTTTCTTGGGTATCCATGTGACGTTGATGGGCAAAGCAAATAGTAAACCAACTTTCATAGTATCTGACCTCTGCTTCAGTTCGACCTGATTCTGTTTTACGGAAACACAAAGAAAACATAACTCAAAATAGTTCAAAGTTCAACCAAGTGGTAAGAACTAAATATGCCACTATGTCATTGTAGGTACTAATTGGAAGATTTTTAATAAGCCGTTCATTCATTCTCGTACGATAATGATTGAAATATTAATGTTACTTAAACGTAAATGAAAACATCATAATAGTTGAATCAAACGCACATATATTATATACTTAAAAGATATTAATGGTACAAGTAGATGAATTTGAATAAAATTAACGTTTGTGGTAAAAAAAAAGTAGCTTATATGTGAAAATCTGTACAAAACCTTCAAGCAACTAAAGAGATGCTCTGATCTAGCAATGCACAAATATGTAGCAAATGCAGCATATTTTTTATTTTATTTTTCATCTGCATTTGTGCAGCTACCCTAGACTATATGAATGAGAGTACAGTGTGTCAAAAAGCTATCTACGTGATGCTAAAAAATCCGCATCACACCAGATGCTTAGTCATACATAGCAAATGCAGCAAGAGGTGCTCTAATCTAGCAAATGTGGATATCTTTAACAAATGCAGCAAGAGGTGCTCTAATCTAGCAAATGTGGATATCTTTAACAAATGCAGCAAGAGGTGCTCTAATCTAGCAATGCTGAAATATTCAACAAATGAAGCAAGAGGTGTTCTAATCTAGCAATGCTGAAATATTAAACAAATGGTGCAAGAGGTGCTCTAATCTAGCAATGCTGAAATTTTAACAAATGAAGCAAGAGGTGCTCTAATTTAGTAATGCTGAAATCTTTAACAAATGCAGCAATGTGTGCTCTAATCTAGCAATGCTGAAATATTTAACAAATGCTGCAAGAGGTGCTCTAATCTAGCAATGCTGAAATTTTAACAAATGCTGCAAGAGGTGCTCTAATCTAGCAATGCTGAAATTTTAACAAATGAAGCAAGAGGTGCTCTAGTCTAGCAATGCAGCAAATATTTAACGAAAGAAGCAATCCTAAATATCTTTTGCAGGTCAAGTATAACAAGGATAGCACAGATACACATCATAGTAACTGAATGTACAAGTTTTTCTCTTCATCATCAAAGAGAGAAGATTCTGCTTAGCTCCACAATCTAATAGTCAACATAAATTTAATTAAAGAGTTCTTCACTGATATAAGCAAGTGAATTTATGATATTTTTTATTTGTGTATAATTTTGTTCTTATTAATCATCCTAGTGAATAAAATAATTATTGCTACTCAGAGCATTGTTTAAAAATAAATTATTTTTTTATTCAACAGCAATATGACATCGATTAAAATATGGCAAATATTTAAAATATTTTCCTTTTATCGTATTGGTCGTCAAAATTGAAGGTGAATATATATATCTGAAGTTGGAACTATGGTCTTTTTAAAGGAAAAATGACCTTATAAAATGACTCGGTCATATTTTTTTTTTCTTTTTAGCAGGGATAATCCTGCGCGGGCCCTAAGCCTCTGGCTGGCCCACTAAGTGATGCTTGTTTCTGTTTTACCTGAGCGGAGGATGAGTATGTATGACTCGTATGGTCGCTTCAGTAAGATGTTGCCATATGTGTTTAACAACTTCCTCTGCTCTGTTGAATCGAAGGTGAAATCTTAACGGGTTTGTAACTGTGCACTGTGTTAGATAATGTTCCAGTGGTCTGTCGGGCATTTCTCCACAGTGTTGACATTTCCTCTCACCTTCCGGAGCCCGTAAGCCTATTTCCCATGCACATGGGTATCCAAGCCTGATGCGATGTAAGTGCACTTCTGTTGTTCTACTGCCCCCGTTCATCAAACTAAGTGGTTCGTAGTTGGTTGAATTCTTGTACCAACCCGCAGAACCTGATGTTGCAACTGCTGTGTTGTGGTCACTGTACAGCCTTCACATTGCTCTGTTTCGAATCACTTTCTTCATCTGGGAGAGACTCTGTGGTATGTAAATGTCTACATTCCTCTTCTTAGTAGCAAGTTTTGCAGCTTCGTCTGCAATGTCATTACCTATTAGTCCCACATGACTTGGCACCCAGTTGATAAGTACCCGTCGGCCTTGTCGTTTGAGTGTGTGCATGAATGATAAGACATTGGTGATCAGATGGATGTTATCACATAGGTGTTCCTGTTGCAAGGTTTCAATGGCGGTTCTCGAATCTGTATGGATGATAACATGTTGACGGTGTTCAGCAAGAGCATGTTCCAAAGCCTTTTGAATGGCTAGCATCTCAGTCTGTAAAGTCGAACACCCATTTGAGAGCCTCCAACTATATACAGAGTTTCCTGTTTTAACTGCAGCTCCGGTTTCTTGTCCCTGCTGGTCTACTGACCCATCCGTGAAGTAAGTGAAGCTGTCGGATGCCATGTTTGCTTCTATATGCATCTGTGCAAAGTGACGGAGCAGACGAGGATGTGTCTGGTTCTTCTTCCCGTCAAGAGCCATAATCTGAAAGTCTGCTGGCAGAGATTCCCAAGGGGCTTGTATAACAAAGTCTGCATGTATGTCGTCGACACCCCTCTCAGTGACTGTGTTTGCCATATCGAATGTATCGATGGCGTTTATCGCACAATGGGTCCACCTGTTGCCATTGGAGGCTCTTCTGTCCAGAGTTAGTGCTCCAGTGATCATATCTTTAAGTGAACTGATTCTAGGTCTAGTCAATATCTTGGTCAGCATGCACGCAGCAATCCCCTTTACCCTTATTTCAATCGACGTTAGCTTTGTCTCTAGTCTTAGGTTCAGGATTTTAGTCCATCTGGGAGCACCTGTTATGACCCGCAATGCATCATTTTGAAGAACCTCAACGTTTGCCCACTGACCAGGAGAAAGAGTGAGTAAGGCAGGCGCTGCATAATCAACCAGGGAACGAACGGTGTGTGTGTAAAACATTCTCAACACTCTGTGTCCCGCTCCTAGACGGGGCCCTGTGATTGCTCTCATTATATTTATTCGTGACTTTGCTTTCTCCTTTAGATATTGAATTTGCTTATGGAATGTCATTTTAAAATCAATCCACACTCCGAGATATCGATATTGTGTAACCCACTGAAGGTTAATGTCCTGAATGCGTAGGTGCCTGTCTGGAGCCTTGCCACCTAGTCTCATCGCCTTAGACTTCTGTGCAGATATTTTTAGCCCTAAAACACTGCATTCAGATGCCACTTGATCTAAAGCACCTTGAGCTTTATTTAGAAGTGAAGGACCTGTAATGACTAATGCTAGATCATCAGCATAGCTTAGCAATTTAACCCCTTCTGTAAAGGACATGGTAACAAGGTTTTCCATAAGGATGTTAAAAAGACTAGGACTGAGGACTCCTCCTTGTGGAGTCCCATTCTCGTGCAAGTGGTAGTCCGACACTTGTCCTTGCAACTTCACTCTGGCATACCTGTGACTTAGGTAATCTTGAATCCATGCTAGCATTTTCCCCCTCACACCTTTTTTAACTAAGGTGTGTAGTATTGCTGGCGGGCTTGCAAGTTCAAACGCTTTTTCCAGATCAAGGAAGACCACTATAGCTGGACCCGAGTTAACTGTTCCTAGTAATGTTGCTATGCAGTTTGCAGTACCTACTCCTCTAGTGAAGCCAAATATGTGTTTATGAAGGTCTCCAGTCTTCCACAGTAGCCTATTTAAGACCATCCGTTCTGCAGTTTTACTAACGCATGATGTTAATGAAATGGGTCTGTAATTGCCAGGTTCATTCGGCTTAGGAATCGGGATGATGTCTGCTTTCTTCCAAGAGGGCGGTAGTTTGCCTTGCTGCCAAGACGCATTGATGACGTCCAATATCCCTCGGTCTCCAGCAGGACCTGCATGTGCGATCATTGAGTATGTAATGTTATCAGCACCTGGTGCAGTGTCCTTACCACCTTTTTTGGCTCTGCTTAGTTCCTGTTCGGTGAAGGGACAGTCACATTCGTCATTTATAGCTATGCCCTCATGAATGACTGTCATCCTCTCTTGTTTTAAGTGTTCTTGCTGCCTTCGGACCATTGCAGGAAGCTGATATGAAGCTGTTCTTTCTGCAAATTGGAGAGCAAGTCTCTCAGCCTCCTGCAATGGTTGAATACATGCCTGTGGCCGGGCTGGTCGACCTGATATAGTTTTAATCTGACCCCATATCTTGCCAAGACTACTATGTTCATTTAGAGTTTGACACCACTCAAACCATCTTGCCTCCTTTACGTCTCTAGAAACTCGCCTTGCTTCAGATATCACCGCTCGTAGCAGAGTTCTACCTTCTGGTGTGGGGTTTCTCTTTAGATGTTTTCTGAAGATATTGACTCTGTGGTTCTGTTCTTTAACGTCATTCCTATAGAACCAATAGTTCTTTCGTTTCGTGTTACCTGTGATAATGATTGGAATAGCTTTGTTCGCAGCAGCTGCAACGGCTTCCTGCAGATTGGTCTCGTGAATGTGCAAATCCTCAGGTGGCGTGTACGTTGCATACCATTTTTCAAGTTCTTCTTGGTATACATTCCAATTGGCCTTTCCTAAATTCCACCGAGGCTGCGCAGGAGGTGTAGGAGGTCGTGCCAGGTTGAGTGTCGTGACAGTAGCATAGTGGTCACTGGTGATCACCGGGTCTACTTCCCACTTCGCCTGTTGCTGGAGTGCTGTTGAGATGAATGTAAGATCAAGGGAACCTCCTAGAATGTGAGTGGGTTCCCCAGTGTTGAGAAGTGTAATTTCAGGTACTTCTCGCAGAGCTGCAGCTAAATGGCGCCCATCTGCATTGGCTGGCCCAGTTGCACCTAACTCAGGATGATGAGCATTAAAATCTCCAGCAATAATTAAATTTTCCTGCGTGGCCAAGGCAAGCACTGCCTCTGCTTCTAGTTTACGTCTAGGGGGCTTGTAGACGTTGTATATGAGGAGCTCAAAATTAGCCATATTCACTGTAACTGCTAATACCTCTACTCCATCCCCACATGAAACTGAGTCTATTTTCTTGCTGGGTATGGAGTTTCTGACTAGGGGTCATTAATCCTCTTAGTCTCCCCTGCTCATACGGTAGAACATAGTGCTGATATCCAGCTAATCTGAAGGATTTCGTGGCCGGGAAAAGAGTTTCTTCCAAAACGATTATATCTGCTTTCGTGCCGATTGCAGCCTCCTGAAGTGTGTGTTTTTTATTTCCAAGACCTTGTATGTTCCACTGCAGAATTCGTAATGGCCAGACGACGGGTTCGGTTGGTGTTGCTTGTTCTACTAGAACTCCTCCTCGGAATCGACCTCTATATTCTCCGCCTCGCAAGTCGTGTCGCTGCAAATCGGACTGCATTGATAGTTCGTGGTCATCCCCGACGTTGTTGGAATCTGTGCATAACTATGGTCCATCGCTATGTTGTTGGAAGTGCAGCAGGTCGGACTGCATTGATTGTCCGTGGTCATCCCCGGCATTGTCGGAATCTGTGCAGAACTGTGGTCCATCACTTTGTTGTTGGTATTGCTGCAAGTCGGACTGCATTGATTGCTCGCGGCCGTTTCTTGTGTTGGCGGAACCTGCGCATCCCTGCTGTTCAATACGTCTTTGTTGGCGTTGCTGCAGATCAGACTGCATTGGCTGTTGTTGTCTGTCTCCTGTGTTGGAAGATTCTGTTGATCGTGGGTGGTCACTGCGTCTTGCAGTTGCGTTTGTGAATGTCGATGTTCCGGTGTCTTGACTAGCCGACTGTTGTTGGTAGTCAGTATGTCCAAGTTGCGTTGTTTGTCCTCTTGTGCTCCATCCTGTCGGAGACTGTCTAATTCTCGTGTAACTGTGGTCTGCTGCACGATCTTGTCCATTATCACACAAGTGATGTCTTGAGTCTGTTGTTGTGAGGCGTTCTGCGTCATCTGTAGGCAATTGATAATGGTCTCTGCCATGATCTTCACGATGGTTTTCAGCTGGACCTCGGTAAAACTGTATAGCTGGTGAGGAGATTCCGAAAGTAAGTGTTTTCTGCTCTTTTGCATTTGCTGGACTTCTGCAACACTTTCGTGTAATGTCTGATTCGGAATTGACAGATTCGGGAAATTTTGCTCCGTGAGAGCGGGTGGCTGTTGTGGCTGTGCACGAGTGTTCCAGACGTTGGTGTTGGTGGATGTATTGCTGGGCAGGGTGTTGATCCTGGCCTGAGCTGTCTGCACTTTTTGTTTCCGTGCAGAGCAGGTTGTGCTCCAGGCATGATGTTTGCCTCCACAATTTGGACATTTGGCTGTAGTGGTCTGGTTTGCCTTGTGCTTGGCAATACAGTCTTTGGTGGGATGTCTCAGGCTGCACACTCCGCACCTCTCCTGTCCTGTGCAGCGTGACTGATGGTGGCCGTATTTCTGACACCTGAAGCAGCGTAGGGGTTCCGGGACGTACGGCCTCTGTCGGTATGTCCCCCAATTTCCAAGACCGAAAGATTCTGGCACACGTCCCATGACGGTCACCAGAACCTGACGCGTCGCTGCCTTGTCTACTTTTGTGTGGCAACGTTCCGCATTCAGGACTTGCTTGTGTTCTAGCACTGGATCCAGGGGAAAGTCGATTGGGTATCCCAAATGCACGACTCGTGTGCGTCGTTCTGAAGGGTCCAGGTTTACCAAGCACACAGGTTTCCCCTGCAGGACTCTTACCGTCTCTAAGTAATGTGCAGTCTGTTGGTCTTGAGGTGTCAGTATTATTTCTCCCTTCAGGTTGACTGTAATGGAAAGTTTGAGCTCTGGGTGTTCTTTTTCCATCGCCGTTACTACTCCATATGCTGTAGGAAAGTGGCCGGTCTGCATGATCTTGAATTTTGGAAGAAGTGCAGAGGCTGGCGATGTCTGGTGTGAGACTGGTGGTGTCTCACACCTGTCCCATACTGCTGTCCTGCGGCTGGGCTGTGGAGAGAGGAACAATGGCTGACACTGGCTGGCGTGAAACCGGTGGTGTCCTCTCCTGACTCATACTGCCGTCCCGCGGCAGCGTTGCGGACAGAGAAGCATTGACTGACACTGGCTGGTGTGTGACTGACGCTGTCCTCTCTAGGTCCATTACGTCCGCTGACTTGCTGGTAGAAGCAAGTGGTAAAGCCTCGATAGCAGTTTTCTTTGGGGCCTGCTGCACATCGGTCCACCGTCCTTCCTCGTCCGAAAGCTGCTTCCATTCCCTCTTGCGCTGAGCCTTCCCCATGGCTCTCTTCACGTAGTGAGAACCGACTCAAACCACCGGAGCAGCAGGCGACACGTCCTATCTGCACGGTAGCTCAGGAGCAACTCGACTCGGTCATAGATATTTCATCGAATCACCTCACGGCCACGTGAGCAATTGTATATATACATATACGAAATCGCCTCAGTTTTGTGTCACAGTTTCAGCCCCACTCCTGTGCCAGATAAGTCCACTACGGGCTCATCACAGCCCGTGCTACTTGCAACGTTTGATCCCAGTAGCTGAATCTAAAACAACAACAACCCCTCAGTTTGGAGATCCGGAGAGAAAACGCCTGCTTTTTCAATATATTTTTTTCAAATATATTGTATATACAAATACAATATATTTGTATATAATATATATACAAATATATAGTATATACAAATACAATATATTTGTATATAATATATACAAATATATTGTATATATTGTATATATTATATAAATATACAATATATTTTTACAATACACACACACACACACACACACACACACACACACACACACACACACACACACACACACACACACACACACACACACACACACACACACACATATATATATATATATATATATATATATATATATATATATATATATGTCGTACCTAGTAGCCAGAACGCACTTCTCGGCCTACTATGCAATGCCGGATTTGCCTAATAAACCAAGTTTTCCTGAATTAATACATTTTCTCTATTTTTTTTCTTATGAAATGATAAAGCTACCCATTTCATTATATATGAGTCCATTTTTTTCTATTGAAGTTAAAATTAACGTAGATATATGACCGAACCTAACCAACCCTACCTAACCTATCTTTATAGGTTAGGTTAGGTTAGGTAGCCGAAAAAGTTAGGTTAGGTTAGGTTAGGTAGGTTAGGTAGTCGAAAAACAAATAATTCATGAAAACTTGGCTTATTAAGCAAATCGGGCCTTGCATAGTAGGCTGAGAAGTGCGTTCTGGCTACTAGGTACGACATATATATATATATATATATATATATATATATATATATATATATATATATATATATATATATATATATATATATATATATATATATATATGTCGTACCTAGTAGCCAGAACTCACTTCTCAGCCTACTATTCAAGGCCCGATTTGTCTAATAAGCCAAGTTTTCCTGAATTAATATATTTACTATAATTTTTTTCTTATGAAATGATAAAGCAACCCTTTTCTCTATGTATGAGGTCAATTTTTTTTTATTGGAGTTAAAATTAACGTAGATATATGACCGAACCTAACCAACCCTACCTAACCTAACTTAACCTATATTTATAGGTAAGGTTAGGTTAGGTAGCCAAAAAAAGCTAGGTTAGGTTAGGTTAGGTAGGTTAGGTAGACGAAAAAACATTAATTCATGAAAACTTGGCTTATTAGGCAAATCGGGCCTTGAATAGTAGGCTGAGAAGTGCGTTCTGGCTATTAGGTACGACATATATATATATATATATATATATATATATATATATATATATATATATATATATATATATATATATATATATATATATATATACGTCGTACCTAGTAGCCAGAACGCACTTCTCAGCCTACTATGCAAGGCCCGTTATGCCTAATAAGCCAGGTTTTCATGAATTAATTGTTTTTCGACTACCTAACCTACCTAACCTAACCTAACCTAACTTTTTCGGCTACCTAACCTAACCTAACCTATAAAGATAGGTTAGGTTAGGTTAGGTAGGGTTGGTTAGGTCCCTGATGTAAGACATCTGCAGGAGCTGAAGGAGGCATTTGAGCGGAGTTCCGTGCTGCGTTTCACTTACGAGATGGAAAAGGATGGGAAGCTGCCCTTTCTAGATGTAACAGTCATGGAAAAGAGCGGAGGTTTCCACACTGCAGCCTACACAAAGGAAACGAACATAGGAATGTGCCTAAATGCCAAAAGCGACTGCCCAGATAGGTACAAGAGGAGTGTTGTTAACGCATATGTCGACCGTGCTCTCAGCCACAGCTCAGAATGGACAAGTCGACGAAGAACTCTGTAGGGTAAGGCAGGTCCTAGTCAACAACGGCTTCTCCAATGGTTTCGTCGAAGACATCATAAGAAGGAAAGTGAAACGCCATGCAACCTCTGAAGAGACAACCAACACAACACCTATACCCCCTATTAGACTATTTTACAGGAACTTCTTTTCCACAGCTCATAAAATGGAGGAAAGTGTCCTGAAAGATATTGTTAATAGAAACGTTATCCCTACAGACAAAAATCAGAGGATACAACTGACGATTTACTATAAAACCAGAAAAAAGGCCAGCCTACTCATGAGAAACTCTACAGACACAAAACAGAACGCTTTAAAAGAGACCAACGTTGTCTATGCCTTCAAATGCCCACTTGGGGACTGTAAGCTCCAAAAAACCCAGTATAGACAACAACATCTCTTTCTAGGCGTTTAACGATGCATAAGCAACAGGGCTCCATTAAGGAACATATAATCTCTTCCCACAACCAAACCATCGCCAGAGAAATCCTAGTAAACAACACAGAAATCATCGATAGATACAGCGATAGCAGGCGGCTTGACGTTTGCGAGGCACTACACATCAAGAAGTCAACACCAGCAATCAACAGCCAATTAATGCACAACTATATTCTACCCACCTCAAGACTCCGCTCCAATATAGAAGCATCAAGAAATATGGACCAATAGGCTTTCTACAATCACTTCTATTCAATACCCATTGTTTCGTGTTCTGTCTTGTGTTGATGAAATTAATACCTTATTAAATACCACCTCACCCCATCCACCTCACTCAAATGTAGATATAAACAAATCGGAGATGTGTAAGTTCTATTCAGTTGTGTATGTGTAAACTAAAGTCTTTGAAAATGTAATAAGTTTTACGAAACGCGCTCAAGTGTCGCGTCAGACTAGAAATACAAATGAATTTTGGAGAATTGATTTTTGAATTACCACCAACAGTGAAAAGAAATGTACGAAAGATTGAGAAAATTCGTGTTAGAATTATTAATCTTACTTTTTCGGACATATTTGATAATATATGTCTACAGGAAAGACTGCTACCAAAATATACTAATATTAAAACGCACGACCCAGGAGCAAGGAATCAAGCCTTCACGATAAAATATCGTCAGGATCTGATTCGTGATCAGATATACAAGGCAGAGAATGAAATCAAAGACAACAAAACGCAACTACTTCATGCTACGAACGAGTGGAGAAATAGCAACATCGATGAAAGTATCCGTACCCACATTGAACAACACCTCGACATCCTCACAGACCGACATCACCTCAGCACTGAAACAAGGATTATCAAGAAACTAACAACTTTATATGGAGGACCTATGGCAATTCCACGACCAAGAGATGGCTTCCTGAACCTTGCAGGAATTAACCTCACTGAGGACCAAGTCACTCTCCTAAATCTGGGCATAAACTGTCACGTTATGTCCAGACCGAGTGAGATGGCCCGGAAAGTGGAGTTGGAAATTCTGTTGGACGACATATTCGACCTCGAGACACAAAAGAAGGTCACTACCAAAGATACCTTACAAGCAGAACTTATTGCGGAAGGAGGAAAGAATCGAGGCAATTACAGAAGCACCATACTGTCCCCCGAGCTCAAAGCGGCAGCCAAAAGCCTTCGTGAGAACAAGGAGATAGTTGTCAGGAGAGGTGACAAGTCGCCATTATACGTCATTCTTAGAAAAGACCAATATCTGGCGAAAATGAACCTCATACTCTTTGACCAAACTAAAATCCAAAGGGTAACGAAGGACACTACAGCCGAATTGAAAGCAAAGGTCAACAAACTAATCGAAACTGTGAACGCCAAGAAATCAGGACTCCACCTGCCAAAGATTATTGGGGAATATAAACCTGGATATGCGTATGGAAATGTCAAGACACACAAGCCTGGAAACCCACTTCGGCCAATCATTAGCCAGATACCCACACCCACGTACAGACTAGCGAAGCGACTCAACGGCCTGCTGACTCCTTATGTCCCTTGCGCCTTCAGCCTGAAGTCGCCAAAGGAATTTGTTGACTTTCTGCGGGGCACACGGGCCACAGGAATAAGAGCCTCGTTGGACGTAGAATCGCTGTTCACCAACGTACCAGTGGACGAGACAATCGGGATGATAGCCGACAGAGTGTATCGTGATCCAGCCTGCACTCCTCTTGACATACCAGAAAATATACTAAGGAAACTACTCCAAGCTTGTACAAAAGAGGCACCCTTCTTGAGCCCGGATGGGCACATGTATAAGCAAGTAGATGGGGTCGCCATGGGTTCTCCCCTAGGTGTCCTGTTTGCAAACTTCTACATGGATACCATCGAGCAAAAAGTCTTAGTCGACACGAACTTGAAACCGGCCATATACTGCATGTATGTTGACGACATTTTTACACAGGTACCTGATGTCAGACATCTGCAGGAGCTGAAGGAGGCATTTGAGCGGAGTTCCGTGCTGCGTTTCACTTACGAGATGGAAAAGGATGGGAAGCTGCCCTTTCCAGATGTAACAGTCATGGAAAAGAGCGGAGGTTTCCACACTGCAGTCTACACTAAGGAAACGAACATAGGAATGTGCCTAAATGCCAAAAGCGACTGCCCAGATAGGTACAAGAGGAGTGTTGTTAACGCATATGTCGACCGTGCTCTCAGCCACAGCTCAGAATGGAAGCAAGTCGACGAAGAACTCTGTAGGGTAAGGCAGGTCCTAGTCAACAACGGCTTCTCCAATGGTTTCGTCGAAGACATCATAAGAAGGAAAGTGAAACGCCATGCAACCTCTGAAGAGACAACCAACACAACACCTATACCCCCTATTAGACTATTTTACAGGAACTTCTTTTCCACAGCTCATAAAACGGAGGAAAGGGTCCTGAAAGATATTGTTAATAGAAACGTTATCCCTACAGACAAAAATCAGTGTGTTGTAATCCACAAGTTAGTAGGAATTATTAGCTAGAGGATCATTACTACAACACTTAACGAATGATGATTGGAAGTACATGTTAAGTAGACAGATTATGGATCACATATCTAAGAAAGGTCAATGGATTAAGACCGAAGCTGTTTAGCCAAATAAATAATTCCTGGAAAGAGGAATTATTCTTCGTCAGGCTTCTAGGATCAAGGTTACCGCTCTAGGGATAAGGTTAATCGGATTATACCTTCCTTGAGAGGCGTGGTGAAATGTTTGAGGCCATGGTGGGCTAAAGTCAGTCTGATTGTGGGAGTTGAACCGAGAAGTCCTCTGGATCCCGTTTGCGGCAGCAGCGAAGTGTAGCAGACAGCTATGCGAGAACCTGATGTGATCTTAGTGACGAAGTTAAGTCTGCAGTATGTGAGTATTGAATGAAAGACTAACCGGGTGTGGAGCGTTGTAGTAATCATTCCGTATTAGGGACTTAGGCGGAAGTTACGAGTGTGGGTGGTGATCGCGGAGGTCAAGTGGTCTATGGGTATTGGAAGTGTATTGGCCTAATAGAGTATGTTAATTAATATAGTATTATTTGTCAGTCTATTCTTTGTAACTAAATGACAAAACCAGACGGCCTTTAAATACCTTCCATACGTTCATTCATTGTGTTCCAGTACAAACCTAGTGGTACGCCTCAAGGGTCTGGTGTGTGTAGGAGTATAGGTGGTAGTAACGGTTGCTGAGGCAAGGTGTTATGTGTTGTGTAATCGCTGTGTTCGGAATGAACCGGGGTTCAGCGTCACAACAACCTAACCTAACATATAAAGATAGGTTAGGTTAGGTTAGGTAGGGTTGGTTAGGTTCGGTAATATATCTACGTTAATTTTAACTCCAATAAAAAAAATTGACCTCATACATAATGAAATGGGTAGCTTTATCATTTCACAAGACAAAAATAGAGAAAATATATTAATTCAGGAAAACTTGGCTTATTAGGCAAATCGGGCCTTGCATAGTAGGCTGAGAAGTGCGTTCTGGCTACTAGGTACGATATATATATATATATATATATATATATATATATATATATATATATATATATATATATATATATATATATATATATATATATATATATATATATATATATATATATATATGTATATATATATATATACATATACATATATACCTCTAGCTGGAAGAAGGGGGACCCATAGCCTCGGAGGAAACCAAGCATAACGCATTAGAGGGATTGTTTAGATCCCCTCCAATACAGTTTCTGTGTGCTTTTCTCCTACCACCCCCTTCCTTTTTTTATTTTTTGTGCTTTATATATATATTAGTAAATTTTGGTAGCAGTCTTTCCTGTAGACATATATTAATAAATATGACCGAAAAAATAAGATTAATAATTCTAACACGAATTTTCTCTATCTTTCTTACGTTTCTTTTCACTGTTGATGGTAATTCAAAGATCATTTCTCCAAAATTCCTTTTTATTTCTAGGCTGACAGTACACTTGAGCGCGTTGCGTAAAACTTATTACATTTTCAAAGACTTTAGTTTACAAACACACAACTGAAACTGAATAGAGCCCACACATCTTCAAGGTTTATAACTACATTTGGGTGGGGTGAATGAGGTGAAAAACGAACTTTCAACAATGGGTATTCAATGGGTATTAAATTCCAACACAAGACAGAACACGAAACAATGGGTATTGAATGGTTATTAAATTCCAACACAAGACAGAACACGAAACAATTGGTATTGAATGGAAGTAATTGTAGAAAGCCTATTGGTCCATATTTCTTGATGCTTCTATATTGGAGCGGAGTCTTGAGGTGGGTAGAATATAGTTGTGCATTAATTGGCTGTTGATTGCTGGTGTTGACTTCTTGATGTGTAGTGCCTCGCAAACGTCAAGCCGCCTGCTATCGCTGTATCTATCGATGATTTCTGTGTTGTTTACTAGGATTTCTCTGGCGATGGTTTGGTTGTGGGAAGAGATTATATGTTCCTTAATGGAGCCCTGTTGCTTATGCATCGTTAAACGCCTTGAAAGAGATGTTGTTGTCTTGCCTATATACTGGGTTTTTTGGAGCTTACAGTCCCCAAGTGGGCATTTGAAGGCATAGACGACGTTAGTCTCTTTTAAAGCGTTCTGTTTTGTGTCTGGAGAGTTTCTCATGAGTAGGCTGGCCGTTTTTCTGGTTTTATAGTAAATCGTCAGTTGTATCCTCTGATTTTTGTCTGTAGGGATAACGTTTCTATTAACAATATCTTTCAGGACCCTTTCCTCCGTTTTATGAGCTGTGGAAAAGAAGTTCCTGTAAAATAGTCTAATAGGGGGTATAGGTGTTGTGTTGGTTGTCTCTTCAGAGGTTGCATGGCGTTTCACTTTCCTTCTTATGATGTCTTCGACGAAACCATTGGAGAAGCCGTTGTTGACTAGGACCTGCCTTACCCTACAGAGTTCTTCGTCGACTTGCTTCCATTCTGAGCTGTGGCTGAGAGCACGGTCGATATATGCGTTAACAACACTCCTCTTGTACCTATCTGGGCAGTCGCTTTTGGCATTTAGGCACATTCCTATGTTCGTTTCCTTAGTGTAGACTGCAGTGTGGAAACCTCCGCTCTTTTCTATGACTGTTACATCTGGAAAGGGCAGCTTCCCATCCTTTTCCATCTCGTAAGTGAAACGCAGCACGGAACTCCACTCAAATGCCTCCTTCAGCTCCTGCAGATGTCTGACATCAGGTACCTGTGTAAAAATGTCGTCAACATACATGCAGTATATGGCCGGTTTCAAGTTCATGTCGACTAAGACTTTTTGCTCGATGGTACCCATGTAGAAGTTTGCAAACAGGACACCTAGGGGAGAACCCATGGCGACCCCATCTACTTGCTTATACATGTGCCCATCCGGGCTCAAGAAGGGTGCCTCTTTTGTACAAGCTTGAAGTAGTTTCCTTAGGATATTTTCTGGTATGTCAAGAGGAGTACAGCCTGGATCACGATACACTCTGTCGGCTATCATCCCGATTGTCTCGTCCACTGGTACGTTGGTGAACAGCGATTCTACGTCCAACGAGGCTCTTATTCCTGTGGCCCGTGTGCCCCGCAGTAAGTCAACAAATTCCTTTGGCGACTTCAGGCTGAAGGCGCAAGGGACATAAGGAGTCAGCAGGCCGTTGAGTCGCTTCGCTAGTCTGTACGTGGGTGTGGGTATCTGGCTAATGATTGGCCGAAGTGGGTTTCCAGGCTTGTGTGTCTTGACATTTCCATACGCATATCCAGGTTTATATTCCCCAATAATCTTTGGCAGGTGGAGTCCTGATTTCTTGGCGTTCACAGTTTCGATTAGTTTGTTGACCTTTGCTTTCAATTCGGCTGTAGTGTCCTTCGTTACCCTTTGGAATTTAGTTTGGTCAGAGAGTATGAGGTTCATTTTCGCCAGATATTCGTCTTTTTTAAGAATGACGTATATTGGCGACTTGTCACCTCTCCTGACAACTATCTCCTTGTTCTCACGAAGGCTTTTGGCTGCCGCTTTGAGCTCGGGGGACAGTATGGTGCTTCTGTAATTGCCTCGATTCTTTCCTCCTTCCGCAATAAGTTCTGCTTGTAAGGTATCTTTGGTAGTGACCTTCTTTTGTGTCTCGAGGTCGAATATGTCGTCCAACAGAATTTCCAACTCCACTTTCCGGGCCATCTCACTCGGTCTGGACATAACGTGACAGTTTATGCCCAGATTTAGGAGAGTGACTTGGTCCTCAGTGAGGTTAATTCCTGCAAGGTTCAGGAAGCCATCTCTTGGTCGTGGAATTGCCATAGGTCCTCCATATAACGTTGTTAGTTTCTTGATAATCCTTGTTTCAGTGCTGAGGTGATGTCGGTCTGTGAGGATGTCGAGGTGTTGTTCAATGCGGGTACGGATACTTTCGTCGATGTTGCTATTTCTCCACTCGTTCGTAGCATGAAGTAGTTGCGTTTTGTTGTCTTTGATTTCATTCTCTGCCTTGTATATCTGATCACGAATCAGATCCTGGCGATAATTTATCGTGAAGGCTTGATTCCTTGCTCCTGGGTCGTGCGTTTTAATATTAGTATATTTTGGTAGCAGTCTTTCCTGTAGACATATATTATTAAATATGACCGAAAAAGTAAGATTAATAATTCTAACACGAATTTTCTCAATCTTTCGTACATTTCTTTTCACTGTTGGTGGTAATTCAAAAATCAATTCTCCAAAATTCATTTTTATTTCTAGTCTGACAAGAAACACTTGAGCGCGTTTCGTAAAACTTATTACATTTTCAAAGACTTTAGTTTACACATACACAACTGAATAGAACTTACACATCTCCGATTTGTTTATATCTACATTTGAGTGAGGTGGATGGGGTGAGGTGGTATTTAATAAGGTATTAATTTCATCAACACAAGACAGAACACGAAACAATGGGTATTGAATAGAAGTGATTGTAGAAAGCCTATTGGTCCATATTTCTTGATGCTTCTATATTGGAGCGGAGTCTTGAGGTGGGTAGAATATAGTTGTGCATTAATTGGCTGTTGATTGCTGGTGTTGACTTCTTGATGTGTAGTGCCTCGCAAACGTCAAGCCGCCTGCTATCGCTGTATCTATCGATGATTTCTGTGTTGTTTACTAGGATTTCTCTGGCGATGGTTTGGTTGTGGGAAGAGATTATATGTTCCTTAATGGAGCCCTGTTGCTTATGCATCGTTAAACGCCTTGAAAGAGATGTTGTTGTCTTGTCTATATGCTGGGTTTTTTGGAGCTTACAGTCCCCAAGTGGGCATTTGAAGGCATAGACGACGTTAGTCTCTTTTAAAGCGTTCTGTTTTGTGTCTGGAGAGTTTCTCATGAGTAGGCTGGCCGTTTTTCTGGTTTTATAGTAAATCGTCAGTTGTATCCTCTGATTTTTGTCTGTAGGGATAACGTTTCTATTAACAATATCTTTCAGGACCCTTTCCTCCGTTTTATGAGCTGTGGAAAAGAAGTTCCTGTAAAATAGTCTAATAGGGGGTATAGGTGTTGTGTTGGTTGTCTCTTCAGAGGTTGCATAGCGTTTCACTTTCCTTCTTATGATGTCTTCGACGAAACCATTGGAGAAGCCGTTGTTGACTAGGACCTGCCTTACCCTACAGAGTTCTTCGTCGACTTGCTTCCATTCTGAGCTGTGGCTGAGAGCACGGTCGACATATGCGTTAACAACACTCCTCTTGTACCTATCTGGGCAGTCGCTTTTGGCATTTAGGCACATTCCTATGTTCGTTTCCTTAGTGTAGACTGCAGTGTGGAAACCTCCGCTCTTTTCCATGACTGTTACATCTGGAAAGGGCAGCTTCCCATCCTTTTCCATCTCGTAAGTGAAACGCAGCACGGAACTCCACTCAAATGCCTCCTTCAGCTCCTGCAGATGTCTGACATCAGGTACCTGTGTAAAAATGTCGTCAACATACATGCAGTATATGGCCGGTTTCAAGTTCATGTCGACTAAGACTTTTTGCTCGATGGTACCCATGTAGAAGTTTGCAAACAGGACACCTAGGGGAGAACCCATGGCGACCCCATCTACTTGCTTATACATGTGCCCATCCGGGCTCAAGAAGGGTGCCTCTTTTGTACAAGCTTGAAGTAGTTTCCTTAGGATATTTTCTGGTATGCCAAGAGGAGTACAGCCTGGATCACGATACACTCTGTCGGCTATCATCCCGATTGTCTCGTCCACTGGTACGTTGGTGAACAGCGATTCTACGTCCAACGAGGCTCTTATTCCTGTGGCCCGTGTGCCCCGCAGTAAGTCAACAAATTCCTTTGGCGACTTCAGGCTGAAGGCGCAAGGGACATAAGGAGTCAGCAGGCCGTTGAGTCGCTTCGCTAGTCTGTACGTGGGTGTGGGTATCTGGCTAATGATTGGCCGAAGTGGGTTTCCAGGCTTGTGTGTCTTGACATTTCCATACGCATATCCAGGTTTATATTCCCCAATAATCTTTGGCAGGTGGAGTCCTGATTTCTTGGCGTTCACAGTTTCGATTAGTTTGTTGACCTTTGCTTTCAATTCGGCTGTAGTGTCCTTCGTTACCCTTTGGAATTTAGTTTGGTCAGAGAGTATGAGGTTCATTTTCGCCAGATATTCGTCTTTTTTAAGAATGACGTATATTGGCGACTTGTCACCTCTCCTGACAACTATCTCCTTGTTCTCACGAAGGCTTTTGGCTGCCGCTTTGAGCTCGGGGGACAGTATGGTGCTTCTGTAATTGCCTCGATTCTTTCCTCCTTCCGCAATAAGTTCTGCTTGTAAGGTATCTTTGGTAGTGACCTTCTTTTGTGTCTCGAGGTCGAATATGTCGTCCAACAGAATTTCCAACTCCACTTTCCGGGCCATCTCACTCGGTCTGGACATAACGTGACAGTTTATGCCCAGATTTAGGAGAGTGACTTGGTCCTCAGTGAGGTTAATTCCTGCAAGGTTCAGGAAGCCATCTCTTGGTCGTGGAATTGCCATAGGTCCTCCATATAACGTTGTTAGTTTCTTGATAATCCTTGTTTCAGTGCTGAGGTGATGTCGGTCTGTGAGGATGTCGAGGTGTTGTTCAATGCGGGTACGGATACTTTCGTCGATGTTGCTATTTCTCCACTCGTTCGTAGCATGAAGTAGTTGCGTTTTGTTGTCTTTGATTTCATTCTCTGCCTTGTATATCTGATCACGAATCAGATCCTGGCGATATTTTATCGTGAAGGCTTGATTCCTTGCTCCTGGGTCGTGCGTTTTAATATTAGTATATTTTGGTAGCAGTCTTTCCTGTAGACATATATTATTAAATATGACCGAAAAAGTAAGATTAATAATTCTAACACGAATTTTCTCAATCTTTCGTACATTTCTTTTCACTGTTGGTGGTAATTCAAAAATCAATTCTCCAAAATTCATTTTTATTTCTAGTCTGACGCGACACTTGAGCGCGTTTCGTAAAACTTATTACATTTTCAAAGACTTTAGTTTACACATACACAACTGAATAGAACTTACACATCTCCGATTTGTTTATATCTACATTTGAGTGAGGTGGATGGGGTGAGGTGGTATTTAATAAGGTATTAATTTCATCAACACAAGACAGAACACGAAACAATGGGTATTGAATAGAAGTGATTGTAGAAAGCCTATTGGTCCATATTTCTTGATGCTTCTATATTGGAGCGGAGTCTTGAGGTGGGTAGAATATAGTTGTGCATTAATTGGCTGTTGATTGCTGGTGTTAACTTCTTGATGTGTAGTGCCTCGCAGACGTCAAGCCGCCTGCTATCGCTGTATCTATCGATGATTTCTGTGTTGTTTACTAGGATTTCTCTGGCGATGGTTTGGTTGTGGGAAGAGATTATATGTTCCTTAATGGAGCCCTGTTGCTTATGCATCGTTAAACGCCTTGAAAGAGATGTTGTTGTCTTGCCTATATGCTGGGTTTTTTGGAGCTTACAGTCCCCAAGTGGGCATTTGAAGGCATAGACGACGTTAGTCTCTTTTAAAGCGTTCTGTTTTGTGTCTGGAGAGTTTCTCATGAGTAGGCTGGCCGTTTTTCTGGTTTTATAGTAAATCGTCAGTTGTATCCTCTGATTTTTGTCTGTAGGGATAACGTTTCTATTAACAATATCTTTCAGGACCCTTTCCTCCGTTTTATGAGCTGTGGAAAAGAAGTTCCTGTAAAATAGTCTAATAGGGGGTATAGGTGTTGTGTTGGTTGTCTCTTCAGAGGTTGCATGGCGTTTCACTTTCCTTCTTATGATGTCTTCGACGAAACCATTGGAGAAGCCGTTGTTGACTAGGACCTGCCTTACCCTACAGAGTTCTTCGTCGACTTGCTTCCATTCTGAGCTGTGGCTGAGAGCACGGTCGACATATGCGTTAACAACACTCCTCTTGTACCTATCTGGGCAGTCGCTTTTGGCATTTAGGCACATTCCTATGTTCGTTTCCTTAGTGTAGACTGCAGTGTGGAAACCTCCGCTCTTTTCCATGACTGTTACATCTGGAAAGGGCAGCTTCCCATCCTTTTCCATCTCGTAAGTGAAACGCAGCACGGAACTCCACTCAAATGCCTCCTTCAGCTCCTGCAGATGTCTGACATCAGGTACCTGTGTAAAAATGTCGTCAACATACATGCAGTATATGGCCGGTTTCAAGTTCATGTCGACTAAGACTTTTTGCTCGATGGTACCCATGTAGAAGTTTGCAAACAGGACACCTAGGGGAGAACCCATGGCGACCCCATCTACTTGCTTATACATGTGCCCATCCGGGCTCAAGAAGGGTGCCTCTTTTGTACAAGCTTGAAGTAGTTTCCTTAGGATATTTTCTGGTATGTCAAGAGGAGTACAGCCTGGATCACGATACACTCTGTCGGCTATCATCCCGATTGTCTCGTCCACTGGTACGTTGGTGAACAGCGATTCTACGTCCAACGAGGCTCTTATTCCTGTGGCCCGTGTGCCCCGCAGTAAGTCAACAAATTCCTTTGGCGACTTCAGGCTGAAGGCGCAAGGGACATAAGGAGTCAGCAGGCCGTTGAGTCGCTTCGCTAGTCTGTACGTGGGTGTGGGTATCTGGCTAATGATTGGCCGAAGTGGGTTTCCAGGCTTGTGTGTCTTGACATTTCCATACGCATATCCAGGTTTATATTCCCCAATAATCTTTGGCAGGTGGAGTCCTGATTTCTTGGCGTTCACAGTTTCGATTAGTTTGTTGACCTTTGCTTTCAATTCGGCTGTAGTGTCCTTCGTTACCCTTTGGAATTTAGTTTGGTCAGAGAGTATGAGGTTCATTTTCGCCAGATATTCGTCTTTTTTAAGAATGACGTATATTGGCGACTTGTCACCTCTCCTGACAACTATCTCCTTGTTCTCACGAAGGCTTTTGGCTGCCGCTTTGAGCTCGGGGGACAGTATGGTGCTTCTGTAATTGCCTCGATTCTTTCCTCCTTCCGCAATAAGTTCTGCTTGTAAGGTATCTTTGGTAGTGACCTTCTTTTGTGTCTCGAGGTCGAATATGTCGTCCAACAGAATTTCCAACTCCACTTTCCGGGCCATCTCACTCGGTCTGGACATAACGTGACAGTTTATGCCCAGATTTAGGAGAGTGACTTGGTCCTCAGTGAGGTTAATTCCTGCAAGGTTCAGGAAGCCATCTCTTGGTCGTGGAATTGCCATAGGTCCTCCATATAACGTTGTTAGTTTCTTGATAATCCTTGTTTCAGTGCTGAGGTGATGTCGGTCTGTGAGGATGTCGAGGTGTTGTTCAGTGCGGGTACGGATACTTTCGTCGATGTTGCTATTTCTCCACTCGTTCGTAGCATGAAGTAGTTGCGTTTTGTTGTCTTTGATTTCATTCTCTGCCTTGTATATCTGATCACGAATCAGATCCTGGCGATATTTTATCGTGAAGGCTTGATTCCTTGCTCCTGGGTCGTGCGTTTTAATATTAGTATATTTTGGTAGCAGTCTTTCCTGTAGACATATATTATTAAATATGACCGAAAAAGTAAGATTAATAATTCTAACACGAATTTTCTCAATCTTTCGTACATTTCTTTTCACTGTTGGTGGTAATTCAAAAATCAATTCTCCAAAATTCATTTTTATTTCTAGTCTGACGCGACACTTGAGCGCGTTTCGTAAAACTTATTACATTTTCAAAGACTTTAGTTTACACATACACAACTGAATAGAACTTACACATCTCCGATTTGTTTATATCTACATTTGAGTGAGGTGGATGGGGTGAGGTGGTATTTAATAAGGTATTAATTTCATCAACACAAGACAGAACACGAAACAATGGGTATTGAATAGAAGTGATTGTAGAAAGCCTATTGGTCCATATTTCTTGATGCTTCTATATTGGAGCGGAGTCTTGAGGTGGGTAGAATATAGTTGTGCATTAATTGGCTGTTGATTGCTGGTGTTAACTTCTTGATGTGTAGTGCCTCGCAGACGTCAAGCCGCCTGCTATCGCTGTATCTATCGATGATTTCTGTGTTGTTTACTAGGATTTCTCTGGCGATGGTTTGGTTGTGGGAAGAGATTATATGTTCCTTAATGGAGCCCTGTTGCTTATGCATCGTTAAACGCCTTGAAAGAGATGTTGTTGTCTTGCCTATATGCTGGGTTTTTTGGAGCTTACAGTCCCCAAGTGGGCATTTGAAGGCATAGACGACGTTAGTCTCTTTTAAAGCGTTCTGTTTTGTGTCTGGAGAGTTTCTCATGAGTAGGCTGGCCGTTTTTCTGGTTTTATAGTAAATCGTCAGTTGTATCCTCTGATTTTTGTCTGTAGGGATAACGTTTCTATTAACAATATCTTTCAGGACCCTTTCCTCCGTTTTATGAGCTGTGGAAAAGAAGTTCCTGTAAAATAGTCTAATAGGGGGTATAGGTGTTGTGTTGGTTGTCTCTTCAGAGGTTGCATGGCGTTTCACTTTCCTTCTTATGATGTCTTCGACGAAACCATTGGAGAAGCCGTTGTTGACTAGGACCTGCCTTACCCTACAGAGTTCTTCGTCGACTTGCTTCCATTCTGAGCTGTGGCTGAGAGCACGGTCGACATATGCGTTAACAACACTCCTCTTGTACCTATCTGGGCAGTCGCTTTTGGCATTTAGGCACATTCCTATGTTCGTTTCCTTAGTGTAGACTGCAGTGTGGAAACCTCCGCTCTTTTCCATGACTGTTACATCTGGAAAGGGCAGCTTCCCATCCTTTTCCATCTCGTAAGTGAAACGCAGCACGGAACTCCACTCAAATGCCTCCTTCAGCTCCTGCAGATGTCTGACATCAGGTACCTGTGTAAAAATGTCGTCAACATACATGCAGTATATGGCCGGTTTCAAGTTCATGTCGACTAAGACTTTTTGCTCGATGGTACCCATGTAGAAGTTTGCAAACAGGACACCTAGGGGAGAACCCATGGCGACCCCATCTACTTGCTTATACATGTGCCCATCCGGGCTCAAGAAGGGTGCCTCTTTTGTACAAGCTTGAAGTAGTTTCCTTAGGATATTTTCTGGTATGTCAAGAGGAGTACAGCCTGGATCACGATACACTCTGTCGGCTATCATCCCGATTGTCTCGTCCACTGGTACGTTGGTGAACAGCGATTCTACGTCCAACGAGGCTCTTATTCCTGTGGCCCGTGTGCCCCGCAGTAAGTCAACAAATTCCTTTGGCGACTTCAGGCTGAAGGCACAAGGGACATAAGGAGTCAGCAGGCCGTTGAGTCGCTTCGCTAGTCTGTACGTGGGTGTGGGTATCTGGCTAATGATTGGCCGAAGTGGGTTTCCAGGCTTGTGTGTCTTGACATTTCCATACGCATATCCAGGTTTATATTCCCCAATAATCTTTGGCAGGTGGAGTCCTGATTTCTTGGCGTTCACAGTTTCGATTAGTTTGTTGACCTTTGCTTTCAATTCGGCTGTAGTGTCCTTCGTTACCCTTTGGAATTTAGTTTGGTCAGAGAGTATGAGGTTCATTTTCGCCAGATATTCGTCTTTTTTAAGAATGACGTATATTGGCGACTTGTCACCTCTCCTGACAACTATCTCCTTGTTCTCACGAAGGCTTTTGGCTGCCGCTTTGAGCTCGGGGGACAGTATGGTGCTTCTGTAATTGCCTCGATTCTTTCCTCCTTCCGCAATAAGTTCTGCTTGTAAGGTATCTTTGGTAGTGACCTTCTTTTGTGTCTCGAGGTCGAATATGTCGTCCAACAGAATTTCCAACTCCACTTTCCGGGCCATCTCACTCGGTCTGGACATAACGTGACAGTTTATGCCCAGATTTAGGAGAGTGACTTGGTCTTCAGTGAGGTTAATTCCTGCAAGGTTCAGGAAGCCATCTCTTGGTCGTGGAATTGCCATAGGTCCTCCATATAACGTTGTTAGTTTCTTGATAATCCTTGTTTCAGTGCTGAGGTGATGTCGGTCTGTGAGGATGTCGAGGTGTTGTTCAGTGCGGGTACGGATACTTTCGTCGATGTTGCTATTTCTCCACTCGTTCGTAGCATGAAGTAGTTGCGTTTTGTTGTCTTTGATTTCATTCTCTGCCTTGTATATCTGATCACGAATCAGATCCTGGCGATATTTTATCGTGAAGGCTTGATTCCTTGCTCCTGGGTCGTGCGTTTTAATATTAGTATATTTTGGTAGCAGTCTTTCCTGTAGACATATATTATTAAATATGACCGAAAAAGTAAGATTAATAATTCTAACACGAATTTTCTCAATCTTTCGTATATTTCTTTTCACTGTTGGTGGTAATTCAAAAATCAATTCTCCAAAATTCATTTTTATTTCTAGTCTGACGCGACACTTGAGCGCGTTTCGTAAAACTTATTACATTTTCAAAGACTTTAGTTTACACATACACAACTGAATAGAACTTACACATCTCCGATTTGTTTATATCTACATTTGAGTGAGGTGGATGGGGTGAGGTGGTATTTAATAAGGTATTAATTTCATCAACACAAGACAGAACACGAAACAATGGGTATTGAATAGAAGTGATTGTAGAAAGCCTATTGGTCCATATTTCTTGATGCTTCTATATTGGAGCGGAGTCTTGAGGTGGGTAGAATATAGTTGTGCATTAATTGGCTGTTGATTGCTGGTGTCGACTTCTTGATGTGTAGTGCCTCGCAAACGTCAAGCCGCCTGCTATCGCTGTATCTATCGATGATTTCTGTGTTGTTTACTAGGATTTCTCTGGCGATGGTTTGGTTGTGGGAAGAGATTATATGTTCCTTAATGGAGCCCTGTTGCTTATGCATCGTTAAACGCCTTGAAAGAGATGTTGTTGTCTTGCCTATATGCTGGGTTTTTTGGAGCTTACAGTCCCCAAGTGGGCATTTGAAGGCATAGACGACGTTAGTCTCTTTTAAAGCGTTCTGTTTTGTGTCTGGAGAGTTTCTCATGAGTAGGCTGGCCGTTTTTCTGGTTTTATAGTAAATCGTCAGTTGTATCCTCTGATTTTTGTCTGTAGGGATAACGTATCTATTAACAATATCTTTCAGGACCCTTTCCTCCGTTTTATGAGCTGCGGAAAAGAAGTTCCTGTAAAATAGTCTAATAGGGAGTATAGGTGTTGTGTTGGTTGTCTCTTCAGAGGTTGCATGGCGTTTCACTTTCCTTCTTATGATGTCTTCGACGAAACCATTGGAGAAGCCGTTGTTGACTAGGACCTGCCTTACCCTACAGAGTTCTTCGTCGACTTGCTTCCATTCTGAGCTGTGGCTGAGAGCACGGTCGACATATGCGTTAACAACACTCCTCTTGTACCTATCTGGGCAGTCGCTTTTGGCATTTAGGCACATTTCTATGTTCGTTTCCTTAGTGTAGACTGCAGTGTGGAAACCTCCGCTCTTTTCCATGACTGTTACATCTGGAAAGGGCAGCTTCCCATCCTTTTCCATCTCGTAAGTGAAACGCAGCACGGAACTCCACTCAAATGCCTCCTTCAGCTCCTGCAGATGTCTGACATCAGGTGCCTGTGTAAAAATGTCGTCAACATACATGCAGTATATGGCCGGTTTCAAGTTCATGTCGACTAAGACTTTTTGCTCGATGGTACCAATGTAGAAGTTTGCAAACAGGACACCTAGGGGAGAACCCATGGCGACCCCATCTACTTGCTTATACATGTGCCCATCCGGGCTCAAGAAGGGTGCCTCTTTTGTACAAGCTTAAAGTAGTTTCCTTAGGATATTTTCTGGTATGTCAAGAGGAGTACAGCCTGGATCACGATACACTCTGTCGGCTATCATCCCGATTGTCTCGTCCACTGGTACGTTGGTGAACAGCGATTCTACGTCCAACGAGGCTCTTATTCCTGTGGCCCGTGTGCCCCGCAGTAAGTCAACAAATTCCTTTGGCGACTTCAGGCTGAAGGCGCAAGGGACATAAGGAGTCAGCAGGCCGTTGAGTCGCTTCGCTAGTCTGTACGTGGGTGTGGGTATCTGGCTAATGATTGGCCGAAGTGGGTTTCCAGGCTTGTGTGTCTTGACATTTCCATACGCATATCCAGGTTTATATTCCCCAATTATCTTTGGCAGGTGGAGTCCTGATTTCTTGGCGTTCACAGTTTCGATTAGTTTGTTGACCTTTGCTTTCAATTCGGCTGTAGTGTCCTTCGTTACCCTTTGGAATTTAGTTTGGTCAGAGAGTATGAGGTTCATTTTCGCCAGATATTCGTCTTTTTTAAGAATGACGTATATTGGCGACTTGTCACCTCTCCTGACAACTATCTCCTTGTTCTCACGAAGGCTTTTGGCTGCCGCTTTGAGCTCGGGGGACAGTATGGTGCTTCTGTAATTGCCTCGATTCTTTCCTCCTTCCGCAATAAGTTCTGCTTGTAAGGTATCTTTGGTAGTGACCTTCTTTTGTGTCTCGAGGTCGAATATGTCGTCCAACAGAATTTCCAACTCCACTTTCCGGGCCATCTCACTCGGTCTGGACATAACGTGACAGTTTATGCCCAGATTTAGGAGAGTGACTTGGTCCTCAGTGAGGTTAATTCCTGCAAGGTTCAGGAAGCCATCTCTTGGTCGTGGAATTGCCATAGGTCCTCCATATAACGTTGTTAGTTTCTTGATAATCCTTGTTTCAGTGCTGAGGTGATGTCGGTCTGTGAGGATGTCGAGGTGTTGTTCAATGCGGGTACGGATACTTTCGTCGATGTTGCTATTTCTCCACTCGTTCGTAGCATGAAGTAGTTGCGTTTTGTTGTCTTTGATTTCATTCTCTGCCTTGTATATCTGATCACGAATCAGATCCTGGCGATATTTTACGTGAAGGCTTGATTCCTTGCTCCTGGGTCGTGCGTTTTAATATTAGTATATTTTGGTAGCAGTCTTTCCTGTAGACATATATTATTAAATATGACCGAAAAAGTAAGATTAATAATTCTAACACGAATTTTCTCAATCTTTCGTACATTTCTTTTCACTGTTGGTGGTAATTCAAAAATCAATTCTCCAAAATTCATTTTTATTTCTAGTCTGACGCGACACTTGAGCGCGTTTCGTAAAACTTATTACATTTTCAAAGACTTTAGTTTACACATACACAACTGAATAGAACTTACACATCTCCGATTTGTTTATATCTACATTTAAGTGAGGTGGATGGGGTGAGGTGGTATTTAATAAGGTATTAATTTCATCAACACAAGACAGAACACGAAACAATGGGTATTGAATAGAAGTGATTGTAGAAAGCCTATTGGTCCATATTTCTTGATGCTTCTATATTGGAGCGGAGTCTTGAGGTGGGTAGAATATAGTTGTGCATTAATTGGCTGTTGATTGCTGGTGTTGACTTCTTGATGTGTAGTGCCTCGCAAACGTCAAGTCGCCTGCTATCGCTGTATCTATCGATGATTTCTGTGTTGTTTACTAGGATTTCTCTGGCGATGGTTTGGTTGTGGGAAGAGATTATATGTTCCTTAATGGAGCCCTGTTGCTTATGCATCGTTAAACGCCTAGAAAGAGATGTTGTTGTCTTGCCTATATGCTGGGTTTTTTGGAGCTTACAGTCCCCAAGTGGGCATTTGAAGGCATAGACGACGTTGGTCTCTTTTAAAGTGTTCTGTTTTGTGTCTGGAGAGTTTCTCATGAGTAGGCTGGCCGTTTTTCTGGTTTTATAGTAAATCGTCAGTTGTATCCTCTGATTTTTGTCTGTAGGGATAACGTTTCTCTTAACAATATCTTTCAGGACCCTTTCCTCCGTTTTATGAGCTGTGGAAAAGAAGTTCCTGTAAAATATTCTAATAGGGGGTATAGGTGTTGTGTTGGTTGTCTCTTCAGAGGTTGCATGGCTTTTCACTTTCCTTCTTATGATGTCTTCGACGAAACCATTGGAGAAGCCGTTGTTGACTAGGACCTGCCTTACCCTACAGAGTTCTTCGTCGACTTGCTTCCATTCTGAGCTGTGGCTGAGAGCACGGTCGACATATGCGTTAACAACACTCCTCTTGTACCTATCTGGGCAGTCGCTTTTGGCATTTAGGCACATTCCTATGTTCGTTTCCTTAGTGTAGACTGCAGTGTGGAAACCTCCGCTCTTTTCCATGACTGTTACATCTAGAAAGGGCAGCTTCCCATCCTTTTCCATCTCGTAAGTGAAACGCAGCACGGAACTCCGCTCAAATGCCTCCTTCAGCTCCTGCAGATGCCTGACATCAGGTACCTGTGTAAAAATGTCGTCAACATACATGCAGTATATGGCCGGTTTCAAGTTCATGTCGACTAAGACTTTTTGCTCGATGGTACCCATGTAGAAGTTTGCAAACAGGACACCTAGGGGAGAACCCATGGCGTCCCCATCTACTTGCTTATACATGTGCCCATCCGGGCTCAAGAAGGGTGCCTCTTTTGTACAAGCTTGGAGTAGTTTCCTTAGGATATTTTCTGGTATGTCAAGAGGAGTACAGGCTGGATCACGATACACTCTGTCGGCTATCATCCCGATTGTCTCGTCCACTGGTACGTTGGTGAACAGCGATTCTACGTCCAACGAGGCTCTTATTCCTGTGGCCCGTGTGCCCCGCAGTAAGTCAACAAATTCCTTTGGCGACGTCAGGCTGAAGGCGCAAGGGACACAAGGAGTCAGCAGGCCGTTGAGTCGCTTCGCTAGTCTGTACGTGGGTGTGGGTATCTGGCTAATGATTGGCCGAAGTGGGTTTCCAGGCTTGTGTGTCTTGACATTTCCATACGCATATCCAGGTTTATATTCCCCAATAATCTTTGGCAGGTGGAGTCCTGATTTCTTGGCGTTCACAGTTTCGATTAGTTTGTTGACCTTTGCTTTCAATATGGCTGTAGTGTCCTTCGTTACCCTTTGGAATTTAGTTTGGTCAGAGAGTATGAGGTTCATTTTCGCCAGATATTCGTCTTTTTTAAGAATGACGTATATTGGCGACTTGTCACCTCTCCTGACAACTATCTCCTTGTTCTCACGAAGGCTTTTGGCTGCCGCTTTGAGCTCGGGGGACAGTATGGTGCTTCTGTAATTGCCTCGATTCTTTCCTCCTTCCGCAATAAGTTCTGCTTGTAAGGTATCTTTGGTAGTGACCTTCTTTTGTGTCTCGAGGTCGAATATGTCGTCCAACAGAATTTCCAACTCCACTTTCCGGGCCATCTCACTCGGTGTGGACATAACGTGACAGTTTATGCCCAGATTTAGGAGAGTGACTTGGTCCTCAGTGAGGTTAATTCCTGCAAGGTTCAGGAAGCCATCTCTTGGTCGTGGAATTGCCATAGGTCCTCCATATAACGTTGTTAGTTTCTTGATAATCCTTGTTTCAGTGCTGAGGTGATGTCGGTCTGTGAGGATGTCGAGGTGTTGTTCAATGCGGGTACGGATACTTTCGTCGATGTTGCTATTTCTCCACTCGTTCGTAGCATGAAGTAGTTGCGTTTTGTTGTCTTTGATTTCATTCTCTGCCTTGTATATCTGATCACGAATCAGATCCTGGCGATATTTTACGTGAAGGCTTGATTCCTTGCTCCTGGGTCGTGCGTTTTAATATTAGTATATTTTGGTAGCAGTCTTTCCTGTAGACATATATTATTAAATATGACCGAAAAAGTAAGATTAATAATTCTAACACGAATTTTCTCAATCTTTCGTACATTTCTTTTCACTGTTGGTGGTAATTCAAAAATCAATTCTCCAAAATTCATTTTTATTTCTAGTCTGACGCGACACTTGAGCGCGTTTCGTAAAACTTATTACATTTTCAAAGACTTTAGTTTACACATACACAACTGAATAGAACTTACACATCTCCGATTTGTTTATATCTACATTTGAGTGAGGTGGATGGGGTGAGGTGGTATTTAATAAGGTATTAATTTCATCAACACAAGACAGAACACAAAACAATGGGTATTGAATAGAAGTGATTGTAGAAAGCCTATTGGTCCATATTTCTTGATGCTTCTATATTGGAGCGGAGTCTTGAGGTGGGTAGAATATAGTTGTGCATTAATTGGCTGTTGATTGCTGGTGTTGACTTCTTGATGTGTAGTGCCTCGCAAACGTCAAGCCGCCTGCTATCGCTGTATCTATCGATGATTTCTGTGTTGTTTACTAGGATTTCTCTGGCGATGGTTTGGTTGTGGGAAGAGATTATATGTTCCTTAATGGAGCCCTGTTGCTTATGCATCGTTAAACGCCTAGAAAGAGATGTTGTTGTCTTGCCTATATGCTGGGTTTTTTGGAGCTTACAGTCCCCAAGTGGGCATTTGAAGGCATAGACGACGTTGGTCTCTTTTAAAGTGTTCTGTTTTGTGTCTGGAGAGTTTCTCATGAGTAGGCTGGCCGTTTTTCTGGTTTTATAGTAAATCGTCAGTTGTATCCTCTGATTTTTGTCTGTAGGGATAACGTTTCTCTTAACAATATCTTTCAGGACCCTTTCCTCCGTTTTATGAGCTGTGGAAAAGAAGTTCCTGTAAAATAGTCTAATAGGGGGTATAGGTGTTGTGTTGGTTGTCTCTTCAGAGGTTGCATGGCTTTTCACTTTCCTTCTTATGATGTCTTCGACGAAACCATTGGAGAAGCCGTTGTTGACTAGGACCTGCCTTACCCTACAGAGTTCTTCGTCGACTTGCTTCCATTCTGAGCTGTGGCTGAGAGCACGGTCGACATATGCGTTAACAACACTCCTCTTGTACCTATCTGGGCAGTCGCTTTTGGCATTTAGGCACATTCCTATGTTCGTTTCCTTAGTGTAGACTGCAGTGTGGAAACCTCCGCTCTTTTCCATGACTGTTACATCTAGAAAGGGCAGCTTCCCATCCTTTTCCATCTCGTAAGTGAAACGCAGCACGGAACTCCGCTCAAATGCCTCCTTCAGCTCCTGCAGATGCCTGACATCAGGTACCTGTGTAAAAATGTCGTCAACATACATGCAGTATATGGCCGGTTTCAAGTTCATGTCGACTAAGACTTTTTGCTCGATGGTACCCATGTAGAAGTTTGCAAACAGGACACCTAGGGGAGAACCCATGGCGACCCCATCTACTTGCTTATACATGTGCCCATCCGGGCTCAAGAAGGGTGCCTCTTTTGTACAAGCTTGGAGTAGTTTCCTTAGTATATTTTCTGGTATGTCAAGAGGAGTACAGGCTGGATCACGATACACTCTGTCGGCAATCATCCCGATTGTCTCGTCCACTGTTACGTTGGTGAACAGCGATTCTACGTCCAACGAGGCTCTTATTCCTGTGGCCCGTGTGCCCCGCAGTAAGTCAACAAATTCCTTTGGCGACTTCAGGCTGAAGGCGCAAGGGACACAAGGAGTCAGCAGGCCGTTGAGTCGCTTCGCTAGTCTGTACGTGGGTGTGGGTATCTGGCTAATGATTTGCCGAAGTGGGTTTCCAGGCTTGTGTGTCTTGACATTTCCATACGCATATCCAGGTTTATATTCCCCAATAATCTTTGGCAGGTGGAGTCCTGATTTCTTGGCGTTCACAGTTTCGATTAGTTTGTTGACCTTTGCTTTCAATTCGGCTGTAGTGTCCTTCGTTACCCTTTGGAATTTAGTTTGGTCAGAGAGTATGAGGTTCATTTTCGCCAGATATTCGTCTTTTTTAAGAATGACGTATATTGGCGACTTGTCACCTCTCCTGACAACTATCTCCTTGTTCTCACGAAGGCTTTTGGCTGCCGCTTTGAGCTCGGGGGACAGTATGGTGCTTCTGTAATTGCCTCGATTCTTTCCTCCTTCCGCAATAAGTTCTGCTTGTAAGGTATCTTTGGTAGTGACCTTCTTTTGTGTCTCGAGGTCGAATATGTCGTCCAACAGAATTTCCAACTCCACTTTCCGGGCCATCTCACTCGGTCTGGACATAACGTGACAGTTTATGCCCAGATTTAGGAGAGTGACTTGGTCCTCAGTGAGGTTAATTCCTGCAAGGTTCAGGAAGCCATCTCTTGGTCGTGGAATTGCCATAGGTCCTCCATATAACGTTGTTAGTTTCTTGATAATCCTTGTTTCAGTGCTGAGGTGATGTCGGTCTGTGAGGATGTCGAGGTGTTGTTCAATGCGGGTACGGATACTTTCGTCGATGTTGCTATTTCTCCACTCGTTCGTAGCATGAAGTAGTTGCGTTTTGTTGTCTTTGATTTCATTCTCTGCCTTGTATATCTGATCACGAATCAGATCCTGGCGATATTTTATCGTGAAGGCTTGATTCCTTGCTCCTGGGTCGTGCGTTTTAATATTAGTATATTTTGGTAGCAGTCTTTCCTGTAGACATATATTATTAAATATGACCGAAAAAGTAAGATTAATAATTCTAACACGAATTTTCTCAATCTTTCGTACATTTCTTTTCACTGTTGGTGGTAATTCAAAAATCAATTCTCCAAAATTCATTTTTATTTCTAGTCTGACGCGACACTTGAGCGCGTTTCGTAAAACTTATTACATTTTCAAAGACTTTAGTTTACACATACACAACTGAATAGAACTTACACATCTCCGATTTGTTTATATCTACATTTGAGTGAGGTGGATGGGGTGAGGTGGTATTTAATAAGGTATTAATTTCATCAACACAAGACAGAACACAAAACAATGGGTATTGAATAGAAGTGATTGTAGAAAGCCTATTGGTCCATATTTCTTGATGCTTCTATATTGGAGCGGAGTCTTGAGGTGGGTAGAATATAGTTGTGCATTAATTGGCTGTTGATTGCTGGTGTTGACTTCTTGATGTGTAGTGCCTCGCAAACGTCAAGCCGCCTGCTATCGCTGTATCTATCGATGATTTCTGTGTTGTTTACTAGGATTTCTCTGGCGATGGTTTGGTTGTGGGAAGAGATTATATGTTCCTTAATGGAGCCCTGTTGCTTATGCATCGTTAAACGCCTAGAAAGAGATGTTGTTGTCTTGCCTATATGCTGGGTTTTTTGGTGCTTACAGTCCCCAAGTGGGCATTTGAAGGTATAGACGACGTTGGTCTCTTTTAAAGTGTTCTGTTTTGTGTCTGGAGAGTTTCTCATGAGTAGGCTGGCCGTTTTTCTGGTTTTATAGTAAATCGTCAGTTGTATCCTCTGATTTTTGTCTGTAGGGATAACGTTTCTATTAACAATATCTTTCAGGACCCTTTCCTCCGTTTTATGAGCTGTGGAAAAGAAGTTCCTGTAAAATAGTCTAATAGGGGGTATAGGTGTTGTGTTGGTTGTCTCTTCAGAAGTTGCATGGCGTTTCACTTTCCTTCTTATGATGTCTTCGACGAAACCATTGGAGAAGCCGTTGTTGACTAGGACCTGCCTTACCCTACAGAGTTCTTCGTCGACTTGCTTCCATTCTGAGCTGTGGCTGAGAGCACGGTCGACATATGCTTTAACAACACTCCTCTTGTACCTGTCTGGGCAGTCGCTTTTGGCATTTAGGCACATTCCTATGTTCGTTTCCTTAGTGTAGACTGCAGTGTGGAAACCTCCGCTCTTTTCCATGACTGTTACATCTAGAAAATGCAGCTTCCCATCCTTTTCCATCTCGTAAGTGAAACGCAGCACGGAACTCCGCTCAAATGCCTCCTTCAGCTCCTGCAGATGTCTGACATCAGGTACCTGTGTAAAAATGTCGTCAACATACATGCAGTATATGGCCGGTTTCAAGTTCATGTCGACTAAGACTTTTTGCTCGATGGTACCCATGTAGAAGTTTGTAAACAGGACACCTAGGGGAGAACCCATGGCGACCCCATCTACTTGCTTATACATGTGCCCATCCGGGCTCAAGAAGGGTGCCTCTTTTGTACAAGCTTGGAGTAGTTTCCTTAGTATATTTTCTGGTATGTCAAGAGGAGTACAGGCTGGATCACGATACACTCTGTCGGCTATCATCCCGATTGTCTCGTCCACTGTTACGTTGGTGAACAGCGATTCTACGTCCAACGAGGCTCTTATTCCTGTGGCCCGTGTGCCCCGCAGTAAGTCAACAAATTCCTTTGGCGACTTCAGGCTGAAGGCGCAAGGGACACAAGGAGTCAGCAGGCCGTTGAGTCGCTTCGCTAGTCTGTACGTGGGTGTGGGTATCTGGCTAATGATTGGCCGAAGTGGGTTTCCAGGCTTGTGTGTCTTGACATTTCCATACGCATTTCCAGGTTTATATTCCCCAATAATCTTTGGCAGGTGGAGTCCTGATTTCTTGGCGTTCACAGTTTCGATTAGTTTGTTGACCTTTGCTTTCAATTCGGCTGTAGTGTCCTTCGTTACCCTTTGGAATTTAGTTTGGTCAGAGAGTATGAGGTTCATTTTCGCCAGATATTCGTCTTTTTTAAGAATGACGTATATTGGCGACTTGTCACCTCTCCTGACAACTATCTCCTTGTTCTCACGAAGGCTTTTGGCTGCCGCTTTGAGCTCGGGGGACAGTATGGTGCTTCTGTAATTGCCTCGATTCTTTCCTCCTTCCGCAATAAGTTCTGCTTGTAAGGTATCTTTGGTAGTGACCTTCTTTTGTGTCTCGAGGTCGAATATGTCGTCCAACAGAATTTCCAACTCCACTTTCCGGGCCATCTCACTCGGTCTGGACATAACGTGACAGTTTATGCCCAGATTTAGGAGAGTGACTTGGTCCTCAGTGAGGTTAATTCCTGCAAGGTTCAGGAAGCCATCTCTTGGTCGTGGAATTGCCATAGGTCCTCCATATAACGTTGTTAGTTTCTTGATAATCCTTGTTTCAGTGCTGAGGTGATGTCGGTCTGTGAGGATGTCGAGGTGTTGTTCAATGCGGGTACGGATACTTTCGTCGATGTTGCTATTTCTCCACTCGTTCGTAGCATGAAGTAGTTGCGTTTTGTTGTCTTTGATTTCATTCTCTGCCTTGTATATCTGATCACGAATCAGATCCTGGCGATATTTTATCGTGAAGGCTTGATTCCTTGCTCCTGGGTCGTGCGTTTTAATATTAGTATATTTTGGTAGCAGTCTTTCCTGTAGACATATATTATTAAATATGACCGAAAAAGTAAGATTAATAATTCTAACACGAATTTTCTCAATCTTTCGTACATTTCTTTTCACTGTTGGTGGTAATTCAAAAATCAATTCTCCAAAATTCATTTTTATTTCTAGTCTGACGCGACACTTGAGCGCGTTTCGTAAAACTTATTACATTTTCAAAGACTTTAGTTTACACATACACAACTGAATAGAACTTACACATCTCCGATTTGTTTATATCTACATTTGAGTGAGGTGGATGGGGTGAGGTGGTATTTAATAAGGTATTAATTTCATCAACACAAGACAGAACACAAAACAATGGGTATTGAATAGAAGTGATTGTAGAAAGCCTATTGATCCATATTTCTTGATGCTTCTATATTGGAGCGGAGTCTTGAGGTGGGTAGAATATAGTTGTGCATTAATTGGCTGTTGATTGCTGGTGTTGACTTCTTGATGTGTAGTGCCTCGCAAACGTCAAGCCGCCTGCTATCGCTGGATCTATCGATGATTTCTGTGTTGTTTACTAGGATTTCTCTGGCGATGGTTTGGTTGTGGGAAGAGATTATATGTTCCTTAATGGAGCCCTGTTGCTTATGCATCGTTAAACGCCTAGAAAGAGATGTTGTTGTCTTGCCTATATGCTGGGTTTTTTGGTGCTTACAGTCCCCAAGTGGGCATTTGAAGGTATAGACGACGTTGGTCTCTTTTAAAGTGTTCTGTTTTTTGTCTGGAGAGTTTCTCATGAGTAGGCTGGCCGTTTTTCTGGTTTTATAGTAAATCGTCAGTTGTATCCTCTGATTTTTGTCTGTAGGGATAACGTTTCTATTAACAATATCTTTCAGGACCCTTTCCTCCGTTTTATGAGCTGTGGAAAAGAAGTTCCTGTAAAATAGTCTAATAGGGGGTATAGGTGTTGTGTTGGTTGTCTCTTCAGAGGTTGCATGGCGTTTCACTTTCCTTCTTATGATGTCTTCGACGAAACCATTGGAGAAGCCGTTGTTGACTAGGACCTGCCTTACCCTACAGAGTTCTTCGTCGACTTGCTTCCATTCTGAGCTGTGGCTGAGAGCACGGTCGACATATGCGTTAACAACACTCCTCTTGTACCTATCTGGGCAGTCGCTTTTGGCATTTAGGCACATTCCTATGTTCGTTTCCTTAGTGTAGACTGCAGTGTGGAAACCTCCGCTCTTTTCCATGACTGTTACATCTAGAAAATGCAGCTTCCCATCCTTTTCCATCTCGTAAGTGAAACGCAGCACGGAACTCCGCTCAAATGCTTCCTTCAGCTCCTGCAGATGTCTGACATCAGGTACCTGTGTAAAAATGTCGTCAACATACATGCAGTATATGGCCGGTTTCAAGTTCATGTCGACTAAGACTTTTTGCTCGATGGTACCCATGTAGAAGTTTGCAAACAGGACACCTAGGGGAGAACCCATGGCGACCCCATCTACTTGCTTATACATGTGCCCATCCGGGCTCAAGAAGGGTGCCTCTTTTGTACAAGCTTGGAGTAGTTTCCTTAGGATATTTTCTGGTATGTCAAGAGGAGTACAGGCTGGATCACGATACACTCTGTCGGCTATCATCCCGATTGTCTCGTCCACTGGTACGTTGGTGAACAGCGATTCTACGTCCAACGAGGCTCTTATTCCTGTGGCCCGTGTGCCCCGCAGTAAGTCAACAAATTCCTTTGGCGACGTCAGGCTGAAGGCGCAAGGGACACAAGGAGTCAGCAGGCCGTTGAGTCGCTTCGCTAGTCTGTACGTGGGTGTGGGTATCTGGCTAATGATTGGCCGAAGTGGGTTTCCAGGCTTGTGTGTCTTGACATTTCCATACGCATATCCAGGTTTATATTCCCCAATAATCTTTGGCAGGTGGAGTCCTGATTTCTTGGCGTTCACAGTTTCGATTAGTTTGTTGACCTTTGCTTTCAATTCGGCTGTAGTGTCCTTCGTTACCCTTTGGAATTTAGTTTGGTCAGAGAGTATGAGGTTCATTTTCGCCAGATATTCGTCTTTTTTAAGAATGACGTATATTGGCGACTTGTCACCTCTCCTGACAACTATCTCCTTGTTCTCACGAAGGCTTTTGGCTGCCGCTTTGAGCTCGGGGGACAGTATGGTGCTTCTGTAATTGCCTCGATTCTTTCCTCCTTCCGCAATAAGTTCTGCTTGTAAGGTATCTTTGGTAGTGACCTTCTTTTGTGTCTCGAGGTCGAATATGTCGTCCAACAGAATTTCCAACTCCACTTTCCGGGCCATCTCACTCGGTGTGGACATAACGTGACAGTTTATGCCCAGATTTAGGAGAGTGACTTGGTCCTCAGTGAGGTTAATTCCTGCAAGGTTCAGGAAGCCATCTCTTGGTCGTGGAATTGCCATAGGTCCTCCATATAACGTTGTTAGTTTCTTGATAATCCTTGTTTCAGTGCTGAGGTGATGTCGGTCTGTGAGGATGTCGAGGTGTTGTTCAATGCGGGTACGGATACTTTCGTCGATGTTGCTATTTCTCCACTCGTTCGTAGCATGAAGTAGTTGCGTTTTGTTGTCTTTGATTTCATTCTCTGCCTTGTATATCTGATCACGAATCAGATCCTGGCGATATTTTACGTGAAGGCTTGATTCCTTGCTCCTGGGTCGTGCGTTTTAATATTAGTATATTTTGGTAGCAGTCTTTCCTGTAGACATATATTATTAAATATGACCGAAAAAGTAAGATTAATAATTCTAACACGAATTTTCTCAATCTTTCGTACATTTCTTTTCACTGTTGGTGGTAATTCAAAAATCAATTCTCCAAAATTCATTTTTATTTCTAGTCTGACGCGACACTTGAGCGCGTTTCGTAAAACTTATTACATTTTCAAAGACTTTAGTTTACACATACACAACTGAATAGAACTTACACATCTCCGATTTGTTTATATCTACATTTAAGTGAGGTGGATGGGGTGAGGTGGTATTTAATAAGGTATTAATTTCATCAACACAAGACAGAACACGAAACAATGGGTATTGAATAGAAGTGATTGTAGAAAGCCTATTGGTCCATATTTCTTGATGCTTCTATATTGGAGCGGAGTCTTGAGGTGGGTAGAATATAGTTGTGCATTAATTGGCTGTTGATTGCTGGTGTTGACTTCTTGATGTGTAGTGCCTCGCAAACGTCAAGCCGCCTGCTATCGCTGTATCTATCGATGATTTCTGTGTTGTTTACTAGGATTTCTCTGGCGATGGTTTGGTTGTGGGAAGAGATTATATGTTCCTTAATGGAGCCCTGTTGCTTATGCATCGTTAAACGCCTAGAAAGAGATGTTGTTGTCTTGCCTATATGCTGGGTTTTTTGGAGCTTACAGTCCCCAAGTGGGCATTTGAAGGCATAGACGACGTTGGTCTCTTTTAAAGCGTTCTGTTTTGTGTCTGGAGAGTTTCTCATGAGTAGTCTGGCCGTTTTTCTGGTTTTATAGTAAATCGTCAGTTGTATCCTCTGATTTTTGTCTGTAGGGATAACGTTTCTCTTAACAATATCTTTCAGGACCCTTTCCTCCGTTTTATGAGCTGTGGAAAAGAAGTTCCTGTAAAATAGTCTAATAGGGGGTATAGGTGTTGTGTTGGTTGTCTCTTCAGAGGTTGCATGGCGTTTCACTTTCCTTCTTATGGACTATATTCTATATATAAATATATAAACTATATTCTACCCACCTCAAGACTCCGCTCCAATATAGAAGCATCAAGAAATATGGACCAATAGGCTTTCTACAATCACTTCTATTCAATACCCATTGTTTTGTGTTCTGTCTTGTGTTGATGAAATTAATACCTTATTAAATACCACCTCACCCCATCCACCTCACTCAAATGTAGATATAAACAAATCGGAGATGTGTAAGTTCTATTCAGTTGTGTATGTGTAAACTAAAGTCTTTGAAAATGTAATAAGTTTTACGAAACGCGCTCAAGTGTCGCGTCAGACTAGAAATAAAAATGAATTTTGGAGAATTGATTTTTGAATTACCACCAACAGTGAAAAGAAATGTACGAAAGATTGAGAAAATTCGTGTTAGAATTATTAATCTTACTTTTTCGGTCATATTTAATAATATATGTCTACAGGAAAGACTGCTACCAAAATATACTAATATTAAAACGCACGACCCAGGAGCAAGGAATCAAGCCTTCACGATAAAATATCGCCAGGATCTGATTCGTGATCAGATATACAAGGCAGAGAATGAAATCAAAGACAACAAAACGCAACTACTTCATGCTACGAACGAGTGGAGAAATAGCACCATCGACGAAAGTATCCGTACCCGCATTGAACAACACCTCGACATCCTCACAGACCGACATCACCTCATCACTGAAACAAGGATTATCAAGAAACTAACAACGTTATATGGAGGACCTATGACAATTCCACTACCAAGAGATGGCTTCCTGAACCTTGCAGGAATTAACCTCACTGAGGACCAAGTCACTCCTAAATCTGGGCATAAACTGTCACGTTATGTCCACACCGAGTGAGATGGCCCGGAAAGTGGAGTTGGAATTTCTGTTGGACGACATATTCGACCTCGAGACACAAAAGAAGGTCACTACCAAAGATACCTTACAAGCAGAACTTATTGCGGAAGGAGGAAAGAATCGAGGCAATTACAGAAGCACCATACTGTCCCCCGAGCTCAAAGCGGCAGCCAAAAGCCTTCGTGAGAACAAGGAGATAGTTGTCAGGAGAGGTGACAAGTCGCCAATATACGTCATTCTTAAAAAAGACGAATATCTGGCGAAAATGAACCTCATACTCGTTGACCAAACTAAATTCCAAAGGGTAACGAAGGACACTACAGCCGAATTGAAAGCAAAGGTCAACAAACTAATCAAAACTGTGAACGCCAAGAAATCAGGACTCCACCTGCCAAAGATTATTGGGGAATATAAACCTGGATATGCGTATGGAAATGTCAAGACACAAAAGCCTGGAAACCCACTTCGGCCAATCATTAGCCAGATACCCACACCCATGTACAGACTAGCGAAGCGACTCAACGGCCTGCTGACTCCTTATGTCCCTTGTGCCTTCAGCCTGAAGTCGCCAAAGGAATTTGTTGACTTACTGCGGGGCACACGGGCCACAGGAATAAGAGCCTCGTTGGACGTAGAATCGCAGTTCACCAACGTAACAGTGGACGAGACAATCGGGATGATAGCCGACAGAGTGTATCGTGATCCAGCCTGTACTCCTCTTGACATACCAGAAAATATCCTAAGGAAACTACTCCAAGCTTGTACAAAAGAGGCACCCTTCTTGAGCCCGGATGGGCACATGTATAAGCAAGTAGATGGGGTCGCCATGGGTTCTCCCCTAGGTGTCCTGTTTGCAAACTTCTACATGGGTACCATCGAGCAAAAAGTCTTAGTCGAAATGAACTTGAAACCGGCCATATACTGCAGGTATGTTGACGACATTTTTACACAGGTACCTGATGTCAGACATCTGCAGGAGCTGAAGGAGGCATTTGAGCGGAGTTCCGTGCTGCGTTTCACTTACGAGATGGAAAAGGATGGGAAGCTGCCCTTTCTAGATGTAACAGTCATGGAAAAGAGCGGAGGTTTCCACACTGCAGTCTACACTAAGGAAACGAACATAGGAATGTGCCTAAATGCCAAAAGCGACTGCCCAGATAGGTACAAGAGGAGTGTTGTTAACGCATATGTCGACCGTGCTCTCAGCCACAGCTCAGAATGGAAGCAAGTCGACGAAGAACTCTGTAGGGTAAGGCAGGTCCTAGTCAACAACGGCTTCTGCAATGGTTTCGTCGAAGACATCATAAGAAGGAAAGTGAAACGCCATGCAACCTCTGAAGAGACAACCAACACAACACCTATACCCCCTATTAGACTATTTTACAGGAACTTCTTTTCCACAGCTCATAAAACGGAGGAAAGGGTCCTGAAAGATATTGTTAATAGAAACGTTATCCCTACAGACAAAAATCAGAGGATACAACTGACGATTTACTATAAAACCTGAAAAACGGCCAGCCTACTCATGAGAAACTCTCCAGACACAAAACAGAACGCTTTAAAAGAGACCAACGTCGTCTATGCCTTCAAATGCCCACTTGGGGACTGTAAGCTCCAAAAAACCCAGTATATAGGCAAGACAACAACATCTCTTTCTAGGCGTTTAACGATGCATAAGCAACAGGGCTCCATTAAGGAACATATAATCTCTTCCCACAACCAAACCATCGCCAGAGAAATCCTAGTAAACAACACAGAAATCATCGATAGATACAGCGATAGCAGGCGGCTTGACGTTTGCGAGGCACTACACATCAAGAAGTCAACACCAGCAATCAACAGCCAATTAATGCACAACTATATTCTACCCACCTCAAGACTCCGCTCCAATATAGAAGCATCAAGAAATATGGACCAATAGGCTTATTACAATCACTTCTATTCAATATCCATTGTTTCGTGTTCTGTCTTGTGTTGATGAAATTAATACCTCATTAAATACCACCTTACCCCATCCACCTCACTCAAATGTAGATATAAACAAATCGGAGATGTGTAAGTTCTATTCAATTGTGTATGTGTAAACTAAAGTCTTTGAAAATGTAATAAGTTTTACGAAACACGCTCAAGTGTCGCATCAGACTAGAAATAAAAATGAATTTTGAAGAATTGATTTTTGAATTACCACCAACGCACTTCTCAGCCTACTATGCAAGGCTCGATTTGCCTAATAAGCCAAGTTTTCATGAATTAATGTTTTTTCGACTACCTAACCTACCTAACCTAACCTAACCTAACTTTTTCGGCTACCTAACGGTGTTGTAATCCACAAGTTAGTAGGAATTATTAGCTAGAGGATCATTACTACAACACTTAACGAATGATGATTGGAAGTACATGTTAAGTTGACAGATTATGGATCACATATCTAAGAAAGGTCAATGGATTAAGACCGAAGCTGTTTAGCCAAATAAATAATTCCTGGAAAGAGGAATTATTCTTTGTCAGGCTTCTAGGATCAAGGTTACCGCTCTAGGGATAAGGTTAATCGGATTATACCTTCCTTGAGAGGCGTGGTGAAATGTTTGAGGCCATGGTGGGCTAAAGTCAGTCTGATTGTGGGAGTTGAACCGAGAAGTCCTCTGGATCCCGTTTGCGGCAGCAGCGAAGTGTAGCAGACAGCTATGCGAGAACCTGATGTGATCTTAGTGACGAAGTTAAGTCTGCAGTATGTGAGTATTGAATGAAAGACTAACCGGGTGTGGAGCGTTGTAGTAATCATTTCGTATTAGGGACTTAGGCGGAAGTTACGAGTGTGGGTGGTGATCGCGGAGGTCAAGTGGTCTATGGGTATTGGAAGTGTATTGGCCTAATAGAGTATGTTAATTAATATAGTATTATTTGTCAGAGTCTATTCTTTGTAACTAAATGACAAAACCAGACGGCCTTCAAATACCTTCCATATGTTCATTCATTGTGTTCCAGTACAAACCTAGTGGTACGCCTCAAGGGTCTGGTGTGTGTAGGTGGTAGTAACGGTTGCTGAGGCAAGGTGTTATGTGTTGTGTAATCGCTGTGTTCGGTATGAACCGGGGTTCAGCGTCACAACAACCTAACCTAACATATAAAGATAGGTTAGGTTAGGTAGGGTTGGTTAGGTTCGGTCATATATCTACGTTAATTTTAACTCCAATAAAAAAAATTGACCTCATACATAATGAAATGGGTAGCTTTATCATTTCACATGAAAAAAATTAGAGAAAATATATTAATTCAGGAAAACTTGGCTTATTAGGCAAATCGGGCCTTGCATAGTAGGCTGAGAAGTGCGTTCTGGCTACTAGGTACGAGATATATATATATATATATATATATATATATATATATATATATATATATATATATATATATATATATATATATATATATATATATATATATATATATATATACATATATATATATATTAGTAAATTTTGGTAGCAGTCTTTCCTGTAGACATATATTATTAAATATGACCGAAAAAGTAAGATTAATAATTCTAACACGAATTTTCTCTATCTTTCTTACGTTTCTTTTCACTGTTGATGGTAATTCAAAGATCAATTCTCCAAAATTCATTTTTATTTCTAGTCTGACACTACACTTGAGCGCGTTGTTGCGTAAAACTTATTACATTTTCAAAGACTTTAGTTTACAAACACACAACTGAAACTGAATAGAGCTTACACATCTTCAAGGTTTATATCTACATTTGGGTGAGGTGAATGAGGTGAAAAACGAACTTTCAACAATGGGTATTCAATGGGTATTAAATTCCAACACAAGACAGAACACGAAACAATGGGTTTTGAATGGGTATTAAATTCCAACACAAGACAGAACACGAAACAATGGGTATTGAATGGAAGTAATTGTAGAAAGCCTATTGGTCCATATTTCTTGATGCTTCTATATTGGAGCGGAGTCTTGAAGTGGGTAGAATATAGTTGTGCATTAATTGGCTGTTGATTGCTGGTGTTAACTTCTTGATGTGTAGTGCCTCGCAGACGTCAAGCCGCCTGCTATCGCTGTATCTATCGATGATTTCTGTGTTGTTTGCTAAGATTTCTCTGGTGATGGTTTGTTTGTGGGAAGAGATTATATGTTCCTTAATGGAGCCCTGTTGCTTATGCATCGTTAAACGCCTGGAAAGAGATGTTGTTGTCTTGCCTATATACTGTTTTTTTTAGGCTTACAGTCCCCAAAAGGGCATTTGAAGGCATAGACGACGTTGGTCTCTTTTAAAGCGTTCTGCTTTGTGTCTGGAGAGTTTCTCATGAGTAGGCTGGCCGTTTTTCTGGTTTTATAGTAAATCGTCAGTTGTATCTTCTGATTTTTGTCTGTAGGGATAACGTTTCTACTGACAATATCTTTCAGGACCCTTTTCTCTGTTTTATGGGCTGTGGAAAAGAAGTTCCTGTAAAATAGTCTAATAGGGGGTATAGGTGTTGTGTTAGTTGTCTCTTCAGAGGTTGCATGGCGTTTCACTTTCCCTCTTATGATGTCTTCCACGAAACCATTGGAGAAGCCGTTGTTGACTAGGACCTGCCTTACCCCTGTTACCTAGCAGTAAAATAGGTACCTGGGTGTTAGTCAGCTGTCACGGGCAGCTGCCTGGGGGTGGAGGCCTGGTCGAAGACCGGGTCGCGGGGACACTAAAAAGCGCCGAAATCATCTCATGACAACCCTACAGAGTTCTTCGTCGACTTGCTTCCATTCTGAGCTGTGGCTGAGGGCACGGTCGACATAAGCGTTAACAACACTCCTCTTGTACCTATCTGGGCAGTCACTGTTGGCATTCAGGCACATTCCTATGTTTGTTAACAACGGCTTCTCCAATGGTTTCGTGGAAGACATCATAAGAAGGAAAGTGAAACGCCATGCAACCTCTGAAGAGACAACTAACACAACACCTATACCCCCTATTAGACTATTTTACAGGAACTTCTTTTCCACAGCCCATAAAACAGAGAAAAGGGTCCTGAAAGATATTGTCAGTAGAAACGTTATCCCTACAGACAAAAATCAGAAGATACAACTGACGATTTACTATAAAACCAGAAAAACGGCCAGCCTACTCATGAGAAACTCTCCAGACACAAAGCAGAACGCTTTAAAAGAGACCAACGTCGTCTATGCCTTCAAATGCCCTTTTGGGGACTGTAAGCCTAAAAAAAAACAGTATATAGGCAAGACAACAACATCTCTTTCCAGGCGTTTAACGATGCATAAGCAACAGGGCTCCTTTAAGGAACATATAATCTCTTCCCACAAACAAACCATCACCAGAGAAATCTTAGCAAACAACACAGAAATCATCGATAGATACAGCGATAGCAGGCGGCTTGACGTCTGCGAGGCACTACACATCAAGAAGTCAACACCAGCAATCAACAGCCAATTAATGCACAACTATGTTCTACCCACTTCAAGACTCCGCTCCAATATAGAAGCATCAAGAAATATGGACCAATAGGCTTTCTACAATTACTTCCATTCAATACCCATTGTTTCGTGTTCTGTCTTGCGTTGGAATATAATACCCATTCAATACCCATTGTTTCGTGTTCTGTCTTGTGTTTGAATTTAATACCCATTGAATACCCATTGTTGAAAGTTCGTTTTTCACCTCATCCACCTCACCCAAATGTAGATATAAACCTCGAAGATGTGTAAGTTCTATTCAGTTTCATTTGTGTGTTTGTAAAGTAAAGCCTTTGAAAATGTAATAAGTTTTATGAAAAGCGCTCAAGTGTCGCGTCAGACTAGAAATAAAAATGAATTTTGGAGAATTGATCTTTGAATTACCATCAACAGTGAAAAGAAACGTAAGAAAAATAGAGAAAATTAGTGTTAGAATTATTAATCTTACTTTTTCGGTCATATATAATTATATATATATATATATGTATATATATATATATATATATATATATATATATATATATATATATATATATATATATATATACATACATATATATATATATATATATATATATATATATATATATATATATATATATATATATATATATATATATATATATATATGAGTATATGGTGATGCCATATACTCATGGAAGGAGGGTAGACAGTTGGTGTGGGACTACACATGTGTATCCACCCTGGCTGACACCTATGTACACTTCGGAGCTGATCAAGCAGGTGGGGCGGCCAACCACAGGGAAACAGCAAAATCACTCAAGTACAGGCGACTGGAAGGTCAATACCTCTTTGTTCCCATAGCGTCTGAGACGCATGGCCCCTGGGCCAAGAGTGCCTTGGGATTTCTCAAGGAATTGGGTTCCAAGCTCATTGACATCACCAGAGACCCAAAGGCTTCCAGTTTTTTTGTTTCAGTGCCTCAGTGTGGCGATCCAGAGGGGAAATGCTTGCTGCGTCCTCAGTTCTTGTCCGGAAGCGGAGGAGCTTCAAGAGATCCATAACCTTTAGGCATTTGTCTTGTATGTCTTCTAACCTTTAAATACACAATAAAGCAAAAAAAAAAAAAAAAGGAAGGGGTGGTAGGAGAAAAGCACACAGAAACTGTATTGGAGGGGACCTACATTCCCTCCAATGCGTTATTTGTGGTTTCCTCCGAGGCTATGGGTCCCCCTTCTTCCAGCCAGAGGTGGTACTCACTTCCCTTTTATTTTATATATATATATATATATATATATATATATATATATATATATATATATATATATATATATATATATATATATATATATATATATATATATATATATCACTGAAAACTCACACCCCAGAAGTGTGAGTTTCAGTTGCATATGTCCTGGGGACCATTCAGGCTTGTTCGCATATATATATATATATATATATATATATATATATATATATATATATATATATATATATATATATATATATATATATATATATTTGCAATTGACGATCACAAAACAGTGATCATTTTATGCGGAAAATCCACAGAGAAATATGAAATTTCTCTGTGGATTTTCCACACACACACACACACACACACACACACACACACACACACACACACACACACACACACACACACACACACATACACACACACACACACACACACACACACACACACACACACATACACACACACACACACACCTCCCCAACGATTCCCCTGCCCCTGCTACATCACACCTGTCAACGACCCCAGTGGGTCAAGCCATGCCCTCCCCAAACCCACCTTCCCATCCCCCCTCCCCAACTACCCCTCCTACTCCCCTGCCCCTTCTACCCCATTGACTTCAATTCCATCTACTCCATCCCAGCTTCCACTGCACCCCTCTTCCACTCACCCCCAAACCCCACCCAACCCTCACCCCTCCTATGCACCTCCAGCCCACATTTAACCCCCTCACCTTGTCACTCCCTAACACCTTCCTCCATCTCCCTCTTCCCCTCTTCTACCCCAAAACCCCCACCTACCCCCGATTCCCCCCTAACTAATACACCCTCTCTTCCACTCCCAGCACCCATGCTCCATTCTCATCTCAGCCCTCTGCCCTCAGTATCCCTCTCCCCCCAACCTCTCAACCTCTATCTGACTCTCAGTCTTACTCTATTTCTCAACCCCCCTATGCTATTCAGACCCCTAACTTTCAGACCCATTATGCCCTTCCTACCCCCCTAGATGCCCAGACCCCATTCGCATACCAGGCACTCCCAGGCACCCCCCCTAGCACCCCCCCACTCACCCCCACAGCCCCCACTTGCCACCCAGACCCCTGGTTAAAGGGGGAACTCTGACACCCGAGTTTCCAAGAAGAGTCTCAAGGTTTGGTACACCAATGCTGATGGGGTAGCCAATAAAGCAGAAGAGATAAAAGAAAGAGTTAGTGAGGCAGACCCAGACATAGTGGCAATAGTGGAAACTAAAATAAATGGCATGATCTCGGATGCAATCTTTCCAGAGGGGTACCAGGTGATAAGAAAAGAAAGGACACAGAGACAGGGAGGAGGAGTGGCACTACTAATAAAGCGGAAATGGAAGTTTGATGAGCTGGAAAATCCGGGTACCAATGAAAGCACGAGCTTCATACATGGAACTCTGACAGTGGATGGGAAGAAGATTGTAATCTTGATACTCTACAATCCCCCACCAAACAGTAGAAGGCCCAGGCAGGAGTACGAGGACAGCAACAAGACATGTATAGATGAACTGCAGAGGGCAGCAACTTTAGCGCATAGAATGAGAGCGAAGCTGCTGGTCATGGGGGACCTAAATCATGGAGAGATAGATTGGGAAACGAGGAATCCCCATGGCGGGGAGGAGACCTGGGGAGCGAAGCTGGTAGACGTTATTGACAGGAATTTCCTAACACAGCATGTGAAAGAAGATACTAGGGAAAGAGGAGGGGATACGCCCAGCCTATTAGATCTCATTTTCACCCAGAATGCAGAAGACATCGAGCAGTTGGAACATGAAATACCACTAGGAGCTAGTGACCATTGTGTCCTAGTCTTTGACTACATGATGGAGCTTAAAATTGTGACCAAAGGACAAGAGGTCCGGGAAAGGAGACTTGATTACAGAAAAGGGGACTACAGAAGGATAAGGGACTACCTGGGAGAAGTGCAGTGGGAGGAAGAACTTAGAGGAAAAACAGTGCAAGGTATGATGAACCAAGTCATATTGAAATGCAAGGAGGCTGAAGAGAGATTTATTCCAATAATAAAGGAAAAAAGCAGGAGGGAATATAATAACCCAGGGTTTAATAGACAGTGTCAGGAAGCAAAGGTGAGAAGCAGGAGGGAGTGGAGGAAGTACAGAAGACAAAGGACAGAGGACAACAGGATTAGATGTAACAGAGCTAGGAATGATTACATTAACATAAGACGAGTGTCGGAAAGAAATTATGAGAATGATATTGCAGTCAAAGCGAAAAAGCAACCAAAATTACTACATAGCCATATAAGAAGGAAGATGTCGGTAAATGACCAAGTGACAAGACTGAGGAAAACAGAAGGGGCATATACAGAAAGCGACAAGGAAATCTGCGAGGTACTGAATGCAAAATTCCATGGAGTGTTCACAACCGAGCCTGAGCAGCTCCCATTGTTAGAAGAGATTACCTAAGATGAAAGACTATCAGATATAGAGGTGACAGCAGAGGATGTAATGAAACAGTTGACAACACTGGATGCAAATAAAGCTGTTGGACCAGACAAAGTATCACCGTGGATACTTAAAGAGGCAGCGCAGGCTCTCAGCGTGCCTCTGGCAATGATCTTTAATGAGTCACTTATGTCGGGAGAATTGCCCAGTTGCTGGAAGGAGGCAAATGTCGTACCGATTTTCAAAAAAGGTGATAGGGAGGAGGCACTTAACTACAGACCCGTATCACTGACAAGCATCCCCTGCAAAATACTTGAAAGAATAATTAGGCTAAGACTTGTTGAGCACCTGGAGAGCATTGGGTTTGTAAACAAGCACCAACATGGGTTCTGGACAGGGAAATCATGCCTAACAAACCTTTTAGAATTCTATGATAAAGTAACAAGGATAAGGCAGGACAGAGAAGGCTGGGCAGACTGCATATTTCTTGACTGCCAAAAGGCCTTTGATACGGTACCGCACATGAGACTGCTATACAAACTTGAGAGGCAGGCAGGAGTAAGCGGAAAGGCCCTAGTATGGGTGAAGAACTACCTAACAGGAAGGAGCCAGAGGGTAATGGTAAGGGGCGAGAAGTCGGACTGGCGAACAGTAACAAGTGGAGTACCTCAAGGATCGGTGCTGGGACCAATCCTCTTTCTAATTTACGTAAATGATATGTTTACAGGAGTGGAATCATACATGTCAATGTTTGCGGATGACGCCAAATTAATGAGAAGAGTTGTGACAGACGAGGATTGTAGGATCCTCCAAGAGGACTTAAACAGGCTGCAGAGATGGTCAGGGAAATGGCTACTGGAGTTTAACACCAGTAAATGTAAAGTTATGGAAATGGGATCAGGTGACAGGAGACCAAAGGGACAGTACACAATGAAGGGGAACAGCCTACCTGTAACGATTCGAGAAAGAGACCTGGGAGTGGATGTGACACCTAATCTAACTCCTGAGGCACATATAAATAGGATAACGACAGCAGCGTACTCTACACTGGCGAAAATTAGAACTTCATTCAGAAACCTAAATGAGGAGGCTTTTAGGGCGCTTTACACTGCCTACGTGAGACCCGTCTTAGAGTATGCCGCGCCATCATGGAGCCCCCACCTGAAGAAACACATAAAGAAACTGGAGAAGGTTCAGAGGTTTGCGATGAGGCTTGTCCCAGAGTTACGAGGGATGGGATATGAAGAGCGGCTGAAGGAACTGAACCTTACGACACTAGAGAAAAGAAGGGAGAGAGGAGATATGATAGGGACATATAAAATACTCAGGGGAATTGACAAAGTGGAAATAGATGAAATGTTCACACGTAATAATAACAGAACGAGGGGACATGGGTGAAAACTGGAAACTCAGATGAGTCCAGAGATGTTAGGAAGTTTTCTTTTAGCGTGAGAGTAGTGGAAAAATGGAATGCACTTGGGGAACAGGTTGTGGAAGCAAATACTATTCATACTTTTAAAACTAGGTATGATAGGGAAATGGGACAGGAGTCATTGCTGTAAACAACCGATAGCTGGAAAGGCGGGATCCAAGAGTCAATGCTCGATCCTGCAAGCACATATAGGTGAGTACACACACACACACACACACACACACACACACACACACACACACACACACATATATATATATATATATATATATATATATATATATATATATATATATATATATATATATATATATATATATATATGCATGGCCTGCACTGTGGAAAATCGGGTGGTTGGCACACTAGACACGACTAAGTCAATGACATCATTAAATGAAGCCTTGCCTCTGCTCAGTGTCCAGCGGAGAGAGAGCCCCGCAACCTACTGAACCGAGACTCTATTAGCTTTGCCGGCCGACCAGACGGAATCACACTGCGTCCGTGGAATGGTGGCAGACAGTTAGCATGGGACTATACTTGCGTATCCACCTTGGCAACCACATACATCACCCTCTTTGCCGGCACAGCAGGAGCTGCGGCGACACACAGAGAAAGACAAAAGTCAGTCAAGTATTAGATCATCGGTACAACTTTGTTCCAATACGGTATGACACCCTAGGCCCATGGGGTGAGAGTGCAAAAATGTTTCTTAAGGATCTTGGTTCCAAGCTCATTGACACCACAAGAGACCCTAGAGCGGCAAGTTTTCTCTCTCTGAGCCTCAGTGTCGCGATCCAACGGGGGAATGCCCGCTGCATCCTCGGTTCCTGCCCGGCGTCGGAGGAGTTTGAGGAAATCTATAGCCTCTAGGAAGCTAACTTTTTCTTGTGTCCTCTTAATTTTCATTTTTTGTATAAAATCAGATATGTAACTGTATAACCATGCATAATAATAAGTGTACACTATAATAAAAAAAGGGGGGTGGTAGGAGAAGCGATCACTCTTTCGTATTCAGAGTTAAATGGCAAGTTTTTCCCTGAATGCTTTGTGTTCCCTTCTCTGAGGCTGTGGGTCTCTATAACTGCACCAGAGGTGGTACCCCCATATATATATATATATATATATATATATATATATATATATATATATATATATATATATATATAACTGCACCAGAGGTGGTACCCCCATATATATATATATATATATATATATATATATATATATATATATATATATATATATATATATATATATATATTAGCTGTACCCGACCATGTGTTGTACCCCTCGTCCTCCACACCATCCCCCACTCCCGTCCCCCTCGTCCTCCCCACCATTCCCTACATCCCCATCCGATGCATTTCCTAATGATCTGGGGACAGATTCATGAAGCAGTTACGCAAGCACTTACGAACGTGTACATCCTTCCCTCAATCTTTGATGGCTTTGGTTACATTTATTAAACAGCTTACAAGCATGAAAACTTGCCAATCAACTGTTGTTATTGTTATAAACAGCCTCCTGGTGTTCCGGAGCTCATTAACTGTTTAATAATTGTTAACAAAGCCGCCAAAGATTGAGACAAGATGTTCAGGTTCATAAGTGTTTGCGTAACTTCTTCGTAAATCTAGCCCCCTTATGTTCCAATCAGAAAATTGGGAACATCAAATGATCTGATGTTCCCATCAATGAAATATAAGAAAAACAATTAAAATACGAAATGAAAAAATAACAAAATAAACTATACTTACGAAATGAGTGGGTATGTATGAGTTATTTACCTTACATTACCAAATGTATGGTAAACAACATAGCTCAATTCCAACACAATGTCACACAAAATAAATAAATTAAAATGAAAATAATTCGAAATCTATGAAAATTCAATTTATCAATGAAATTTTAAACATTGAAATGGAATCAACATATTTAGTATAGCGTGAGTTGCTCGTACATGCAACAGATGACGCTGTTCAAAAAGAAAAGCATGTTTTTATGTGTCACAGGTGTGTGGCATCTATACTCATACTCACGAAATGAATGGTATGGTAAATAACACAGCTCAATTCCAACGCAATGTCACAAAAAAATAATTATATCAAAATGAAAATAAATCAAAATATATGAAAAATTCATTTGTCAATGCAATCGGAAACATTGAAATGAAATCTTAACATATTTAGTATATCGTGTGTGATGCTATGACGTGCAACAGACGGCACTGTTTCTTAAAAAGAAGAATGTTTTTATCTGTTACAGATGAGGTATTTATACTTACACATATGAAATTAACAGTATGGTAAACAACAAAGCTCAATTCCAAAACAATGTCACACAAAATAATTAAATCAAAATTTAAATAAATCGAATTCTACGAAAATTCAATTTATCAATGCAATTGGAAACATTAAAATGGAATTCATAACATATTTACTATATCGTGTGTGATGCTATGACGTGCAACAGATGGTGCTTTAAAAAAAATGTTTTTACTTGTCACAGGTGTGGTATCTATATAGTAGGTATATATAAACACGCGCATATTCGAATGAAACGTTGCATCAGAATTTCAAAGCAATCGGTGAAGAACTTTGGGAGATTACAGCATATATTATCTTACGTCCAACAGATGGCGCTGTTTAAAAACAAACAAACATGTTTTTTCCTGTCACAGGTGAGGGATGTATATGGTAGGTATATAAAAGCAAGCGCCTATTTAAATGCAACGTTGTGTCAAAATTTCAAAGCAATTGGTTAAGGTTTCGAAGATTTCTCTCACTTATAAAGCACATGAAAAACACAGTTAAAAAAACTTCTTTTTTTCCGTCACAGACGTGACATTAATATAGTATGTATATAAAAACCCTCTCGGAAGTGAATGGAACATTGTGTGAAAATTTCAAAGCAATCGGTGAAGAACTTTCGGAGATTAGCGATTTTGAACAAACGAACACTTCCATTTTTATTTATACACTAGCAGTACCCGGCCACGCATTGCTGTGGCTCAGCAACACATGTGCATTGCTGAGCCACAGCAACCTTCCCTGTCCCCCAGTCCTACTCACCATTCGCCACTCCACCGTCCCCTCGTCCTCCCCACCATACCCCACTCCCCTATCCCTTTGTCCTCCCCACCATTCCCCACTCCCTCGTCTGATGCCTTCCTAAATGGTCTGATGTTCCCATCAGAAAATTGGGAACATCAAGTAATCTGATGTTCCCATCAGTGAAATATAAGAAAAACAGTTATAAAATGAAATGAAAATATGAAAAAACAATGTCACACAAAATAGTTCAATAAAAAATAAAATAAATCGAAATCTATGAATAAAATTTATCAGTGCAATTGGAAACATTGAAATGGAAATCGTGACATATTTAGTATAGCATGCATGTTATTATTATGTGCAACAGATGGCGCTGTTGTTCAAAAACGCATGATTTTTACCTGTCACAGGGATTGCCTCTATATAGTAGGTATATATAAAAAGATGCTCCTATTCGAGTGCAACGTTGTGTCAAAATTTCAAAGCAATCTGTGGAGAACTTTCGGAGATTACATCGTGTGTTGCTCCAACGTCCAACTGATGGCGCTGTTTTTAAAAAAAAACATGTTTTTCCTGTCACAGGTGATGCATGTATATAGTAGATATATTAAAAGACGTGCCCATTCGAATGCAACGTTGTGTCAAAATTTCAAAGCAATCGGTAAAGAAGTTTCGAAGATTTCCCTCACATGAAAAACAGTTTTTCAGAAAAAAACATGTTTTTTTTTCGTCACAGATGTGACATATATATAGTATGTATATAAAAACCTGCTCGGATGCCAATTGAACATTGTGTGAAAATTTCAAAGAAATTGGTGAAGAACTTTCGGAGATTAGCGATTTTGAACAAATGAACATTTCCATTTTTATTTGTATAGACTAGCTGTACCCGGCCTCGCGTTGTTGTGGCTCAGAAATGCTTATGCGTTGCTGAGGCACAGCAACCTTCCCTTGTCTCCCAGTCCTCCTCACCATTAACCCCTCTCTTCCTTCCCTTCGTCCTCACAACCACTCCAGCATCCCCTCATCCTCCTAACCATTCCCCACTCCACCGTCCCCTCGTCCTCCACACTATCTCCCACTCCTGCGTGCCCTCGTCTACCCTACCATTCCTCCCCTCCCCCATCGCCATGTCCTCCCCACTCTCCCCTGTTCCTTCGTCCTCCACACCATTCTTCATTCCCCTGTCCCCTCGTCCCCTCGTCCCCACCATCCACAACTCCCCTTTCCCCTCGTCGTCTCCCACCATAACCCCCTCCCCTGTCCCCATGTACTCCCCACCATCCCCCACTTAAGTCCCTTCGTCCATTACACCATTCCCCACTCCCTCGTCTGACGATCAAATGATCTGATGTTCCCCTCAGAAAATTGGAATATCAAATGTTCTGGTCTAGATTCACGAAGAAGTTACGCAAACACTTACGAACCTGTACATCGTTTCTCAATCTTTGGTGGCGTTTTTTTACAATTATTAAACAGTTAATGAGCTCCGAAGCACCAAGAGGCTGTTATAACAATAACAACAGTCGATTGGCAAGTTTTCATGCTTGTAAACAGTTTATTAAATCTAACCAAAGCCATCAAAGATTGAGGAAAGAGGTACACGTCAAAATTGAAGGTGAATATTACCTTCAATTTTGTAAGTAAATGAGTGAAACATTGTGTGAAAAATTTAAAGCAATCGGTGCAGAACTTTCGGAGATTAGCGATTTTGAACAAACGAACATATACAATTATATTTAAATACAAGAAAGCTCTATTCCAGTGCAATTCACACAAAATAATTAAATCAAAATGAAAATAAATCAAAATCTATGAAAATTCCATTCATCAATGCAATCAGAAACATTGAAATAGAATTGTAACATTATTAATTATAGCATGTGTGTAGCTCTTACATGCAACAGATGGCGCTGTTTTTCAAGAAAAGCATAGTTTTACCTGTCACAGGTGTTGCATCTATACTTATACTTACGAAATAAACGGTATGGTAAACATCACAGCTTAATTCCAACACAATGTCACACAAAATAATTCAATAAAAAATCAAATAAATCGAATTCTATGAAAATATAATTTATCAATGCAATCGGAAACATTGAAATGGAATTCGTGACATATTTAGTATAGCGTGCATGTTGCTATTATGTGCAACAGATGGTGCTGTTTTTCAAAAATGCATGTTTTTACCTGTCTCAGAGATGGCATCTATATAGTAGGTATATAAAAAGATGCGCCTATTCGAATCCTACGTTGAGTCAAAATTTCAAAGCAATCTGTGAAGAACTTTCGGAGATTACAGCATGTGTTGTTCTTACGTCCAACAGATGGCGCGGTTTAAAAAAAAAACGTGTTTTTTTTCCTGTCACAGGTAAGGCAAGTATATAGTAGATATATAAAAATATGCGCCTATTCGAATGCAACGTTGTGTCAAAATTTCAAAGCAATTGGTAAAGAGGTTTTAAAGATTTCCTTCACTTGAAAAACACATGAAAAACAGTATTTCAGAAAAAGCATGTTTTTTTGCCGTCACAGACGCGACATCTATATAGTATGTATATAAAATCCTGGCCGGATGCAAATGGAACATTGTGTGAAAATTTCAAAGCAATCGGTGAAGAACTTTCGGAGATTAGCGATTTTGAACAAACGAACATTTCCCTATATATATATAAATATATATATGTCGTACCTAGTAGCCAGAACGCACTTCTCAGCCTACTATTCAAGGCCCGATTTGCCTAATAAGCCAAGTTTTCCTGAATTAATATATTTTCTCTATTTTTTTTTCTTATGAAATGATAAAGCTACCCATTTCATTATATATGAGGTCAATTTTTTTATTGGAGTTAAAATTAACGTAGATATATGACCGAACCTAACCAACCCTACCTAACCTAACCTAACCTATCTTTATAGGTTAGGTTAGGTAGCAGAAAAAGTTAGGATAGGTTAGGTTAGGTAGATTAGGTAGTCGAAAAAACAATTAATTCATGAAAACTTGGCTTATTAGGCAAATCGGGCCTTGCATAGTAGGCTGAGAAGTGCATTCTGGCTACTAGGTACGATATATATATATATATATATATATATATATATATATATATATATATATATTGTGACGGTAAAGTGTTGGAGGGTTGATGTTCGGCAGTCCTCCAATGGCAGGTGTCAAAGCCTTGTCACACTTACAGAAAAAAGAGACTGCTTGCCTGTTTGTCTGTGGTAAGGTAATGGGAAGACACGCAAAACACAAAATATAAACAATGAAATTTTAATTACTTTAGAAAACAAGATATGAACAAAGACAATCCCTTGGCTTATGTAAAATTCAAAACAAGTCAACAAACAAAACAACATGAATAATTAATAAATGTCAAAATTTACTCTAATATAAAATAAAGTGCAAGACAATAATAATAATAATCAGGTGCTGAGAATATTGGCTAGAGCTGCCACCTCCCTTAGTACACGACAGCATGGGCTTAGTCTACCAGAGAGAGATGTCAACTTCTAAGAGCACAAAGATATTCTGAGGAGGACGGCGTGAGCTGGCCCAGACGTCGACTCAGGTAGAGGGCGTGAGTGCAGGTGCAGGTGCTGTCGGCGATACACCAGCCAATCAGGAGCAGGCAGGCGGAGAATGGGTAGTTTGCTCGTTGACGGCGGGTGGAGAGCCAGCATGTCTGGTGGTGCAAGGTACGCTTTGCTTCCTGGGCAAAACGTTTTGTGATACTGGTAGACGTATCTTCAATATAGTATCTTGTACTTGTAGAATGACGTGAATGATATAGGGAAGAGCAGGCTCAATCTCTCTTGAAAGAGATTATCGTCACAATATATATATATATATATATATATATATATATATATATATATATATATATATATATATATATATATATATATATATATATATATATATATATATATATATATATATATATATATATATATATATATATATATATATTGTGACGATAATCTCTTTCAAGAGATTACCCGCATTGAACAACACCTCGACATCCTTACAGACCGACATCACCTCAGCACTGAAACAAGGATTATCAAGAAACTAACAACGTTATATGGAGGACCTATGGCAATTCCACGACCAAGAGATGGCTTCCTGAACCTTGCAGGAATTAACTTCACTGAGGACCAAGTCACTCTCCTAAATCTGGGCATAAACGGTCACGTTATGTCCAGACCGAGTGAGATGGCCCGGAAAGTGGAGTTGGAAATTCTGTTGGACGACATATTCGACCTCGAGACACAAAAGAAGGTCACTACCAAAGATACCTTACAAGCAGAACTTATTGAGGAAGGAGGAAAGAATCGAGGCAATTACAGAAGCACCATACTGTCCCCCGAGCTCAAAGCGGCAGCTAAAAGCCTTCGTGAGAACAAGGAGATAGTTGTCAGGAGAGGTGACAAGTCGCCAATATACGTCATTCTTAAAAAAGACGAATATCTGGCGAAAATGAACCTCATACTCGTTGACCAAACTAAATTCCAAAGGGTAACGAAGGACACTACAGCCGAATTGAAAGCAAAGGTCAACAAACTGATCGAAACTGTGAACGCCAAGAAATCAGGACTCCACCTGCCAAAAATTATTGGGGAATATAAACCTGGATATGCGTATGGAAATGTCAAGACACACAAGCCTGGAAACCCACTTCTACCAATCATTAGCCAGATACCCACACCCACGTACAGACTGGCGAAGCGACTCAACGGCCTGCTGACTCCTTATGTTCCTTGCGCCTTCAGCCTGAAGTCTCCAAAGGAATTTGTTGACTTACTGCGGGGCA